>NW_025953995.1:0-108878 GCF_022497035.1 Daldinia vernicosa | reverse complement strand
TTATAATAAAATAAAAATAAATAATTTATATAATTAAATTTATATAAAAATAATAATTAATATAATATAAATTTTTTAAAATTTAAAAAAAATTTATAACTTAATTAATTTTAAACGCGTTAATAATTAACTCCTTTTTAAATCTTAAAAAATAAGCTTATACCCGTTTATACATTTATAATTAATTGAGTTATTAATTGTTTTTACCTATTAATTAAGGTTGCGTAAAAAAAAATATAAAATTTACGTTAATAAATTAAACGTTTTTTTTCGCGCGGTTCGATAATAACGACACGTGACTTTAAAAAAAAAGATAAATAAACGGTTAAATTTTAAAAAAAACAAGGATAAAAACGAAAATAACGTAAAATAATAATATAAACTTTATTTTAAATTTATTTAAAAGTCGGGATTTTACGGTTTTTTTTAAAAAAAAACCTAACTATTAAGTTAATTTATTTCGGGGTTTAATTAATTTTAAGGCCGCCGGGGGGTAACGGCAAGCGTCACAGCCCCGGCCTTTACATGCGCGTTTCGAAGCGCCGTGTTATTCGCAACCGATCCGCCGCACATGGCAACCATGCCGGTCCTCGCGCACAGCCAGCCCAGACAACGTGGCCCCGGCCGCCACAAGCCCTCACGGGCCGCGGGGAACCTGCCACGTAAACTCACCGCGGAACGAAGCCGCTTCAATGCCGCCCAGCCCCTCCTGGCCTGCCAGGGTTACGGGTGCGAGGCGCGTGCGAAGCATGTGCCGAGCGCCCGTGACCCCCGGCGCGGCGAGGCTGGGCGGCCTTGCGGGATTCAACCAATCGTTTGGCTTGGTCGTAAACTCAGGGCTATTGTGCAATCCAACGGGGTTGCCTCTTGTATTCGTAACGCCGGTACGTTAACAGGTTAATGGGCGAGCAAACGTAGCCCGCCTCCACGAAATGTGGTTTGATGTTTACTGAAATAATAAAGCGCCGCGTTTTTACTTACGTAATAATGCGTAAAAGAAAGGAAGGGATGTGAGGTCGAGGATTTAAACCGTGGACTTGATCTTAAGATGTGGCTTACCGCCTTGCAAGCAGGATATCGCCTGGCTTGTCCGTAAACATGAGGCTATTGTGCAATCTAGCGGGGTTGCCTCTTGTATTCCTTCGGAAGAATTAGTACCTCGTTTTCACGATCTCGCAACAGTCAATCAAGTCCTCAGTAATTTCATCAATAATTGCCTCGCGTAACGTCCAAATAGCAGGTATCAGTTGTGTGACATATTCCTTCGGAAAGATAATACGAGACACGTTATGTCCTTAAGTACGAGGGAGACACGGTGGTTACCTTATACTAGGGTATATTCAATTAGAATTCATGGTAACTGTTTTAGATCAATCAATTTACTCGGATTTTGGGGGGTTGACACACCATGTCTACCTCGCACTTAAGGGCATAATATATACGGTATAAAGTATGTCGTCGTATACTTAAACCTTATGTCAGCTTATGCTAAAGCTATATTTTCTTTTTCAAATCCCGACTTAATATGTTCGAAAGCATTCGTTATAACACCAGCCTTCTATGCCGGAAATATTCCTATTTCTTGCAAAAGCCTTACCGATTTATAACGCTGGAGCAATCGGCTTGCAAGTATGTTTACTTTCCCTCCGGCTTACATGTTTGCCTTCACAAGTCTTCTAGTGACATCCGATGTCATAATATCATGCATCGATGTGAGCATTCGACGCTGGGGAGATTTACTAAACAAGGAAACTCATGCGTGACATGGCAAATAGCGTCATACAAGCGGGAACGGCTTCATTCAGCTCAGATAATACCTCGGAAGTCTGCATTCGACTCCCTCCCAGTGTAGTCAATCAGCTTGCAAAGTTCAATATGAGATGCCTCATTATCTTGAAACGAGCTCTTAGTGTTACCAATCACCACTTTTAGGATGAGTTCATCTTGCATTATCTAGTCACGATCTCATTAGGTAATCATACTATCCAAGTATTTAGTCCTACCATTAAATAGCCGAGATATCTAAGAAGACCTTCTATTTATAAGGATACTTCGGTCTCAAACGTGTCAACAGTGTCTTACATTTAAACATATTTATATGTCCCAGGTATACACGCACCTTTACGCATATATACGAAATCTATCGCCTTGACCTTACAATACTGTAAATCTTCAAGTTATTTGCTTATAATCATCATTACGAAAGGCAACGAGTTACCAGTACTCCGCCAGCATCAGTTGATTCTTATACCTAATTCCTAAAGTCTAACTCTAGAACTCAGCCATGTCACAGAGTACACAAGGACAACATACTGCGGATACACTAGCAGCCGAGCCGTACCTTGGTCCATTAATCTCGTCCTTCATCTCAAACATAGGGTACACGACGGCACCGGTGATCAACGATGGGATATATTGGTCAGCTCTACATCGACATGCAGTTAACACTGGTTTTCCCCATCTTGAGGGGTCCCACTCCTTCAAGTGTTTAAAAGTAGGGGGGAATTATGCTATTGTATTACCACCATGTTCTTATTCTACTACAGCTCAGCTAACAGCGTACAACAGGCTTGCTTTCCTAACCATCCTCTTCAAGTCCAAGTATATGTCGGTATATATACCTGGATTGCCATTGTCATCGACGATGTAGCATGTCAGTCTTTGGAAGATTTCGAACACTTCCATGAGCGCTTCGCTAGCGGAAACCCCCAGCCAACGATTCTTCTGGAGGCTTGGGCAGGGTTAATTCGGTCAGCTTTTGATCACTGGGACTCTATGGCTGCCAACTTTATCGTCGCCGCATCCCTTGACTTTCACAACGCGTGCGTCTTAGAGGCGCGTTCCGAACTCCGACGCCTAGTACGAACTAAGGGAGGCCAGAGTTTGGCCTGGTACATTCGTAGCAAGACTGGTGTTGCGGACGCTTATGCGTACTTTACATTCCCTAAGACCATCTACCCTGACATTTCATGTTTCCTGGAAGCGATCCCAGACTTGTCTGCTTATTTATGCCTCGCCAATGATGTGTTGTCGTGAGTACAGAAACTCTTTCCAACGAGTATCCCACTAATAGCGGTGTGCCAGATTCTATAAGGAAGAGAAAGCAAAAGAAAAAGAGAACTACGTCAACTACAGAGCTCATTATGAAGGCAATGATACCCGAACAGTACTGAGAGAGATAATTGAGCAGACACAAAATGCCGTCCAGCGCATGCGGGTTGTGGTTAAGGGGCGGGAGCCGTATGAGCAGGCTTTAAACGACCACATCTTGGGTTATGTAGCGTTCCATATCCTAAGCGATCGCTATAGGTTGTCGGAGATTGGCTTGGGAGAGAGTACACCTGGCGTGGCTAACAGCGAAGTTTCTCAGTGTTCTTTGATTGACTGCAAGAAGTAATGAAGAAACTGCCATTTGGGGACATCTGTAAGACAACTGACGCTGTCTACTAGCCCTAGATAGCGTAAACGCCATGTATCAGTCCTTACTGTATCAGTCATTATTGTATTAATCCCCGATTATCACTGAAGTATGGATCTACCTAGGTTATCTATTCCACCAATGCCCGTGAGCTTCGGATCACCATACGCTATTCGTTTAGGGGTTAAATGATGAGCAGATAGAGCCAGACTAGGTAACAGTCTAGACAACATTACTTCTTACGAAAATGAGGTAACCTATTAAACTGACCACACTTCCTTTCTTAGTTTTACGGTAAATATTCGCGATACCCGTGACACCCAGCTATTTCTCGCATTGTCGACGCCTAATTCTGCTGGGTTCTCTTTCGTACCCAGAGGGCTTCCAGCGCCCAGCTCCGGTATTGGTCCATCTGTACCCAGCTCGGCACCTGGATATCTAGGCGGTCGTATAACCGTAGTCTGATGCGAGAGCAATCCGTTCTTCCGCTTTGCAAAAAGTCGACTTGCTAAAGCACTGACGTCAAAAGGGAGGAACCTTTCTATCTCACCCGCTCGATACCGGCGGTACCGACGAAATATTATTGTTGCGAAGTACCCTAGTATAATACCGATTAAAGTTCCAGATAATGCCATAGCTGCCATATCAGCGCCTGAGGCAGCGCTACTAGAGGCATTTCCATCGGCCCCGCTCCGATCCGTAGTGCCTCCGTTATCTGCGGCGGGCATGCCGCCAGGCTGGATAGATGTTGAAATTGGCTTGCTTGTGGGTGGAGATGATGATGAACTTGCCGATTCTTCCTTCACGGTGGTTGTTAAAGTAGGTTCAGAAGTTGTTGACGATTTGCTGATTTCGATCGCTCTTGTTGGTGTAAGTGACGTTATTTGCAGGACCGTCGATGATACTGGGGCTGGCAGCGTCCTAGAAGTAGATATAGTGGCTTCGGGCAGAGGGAAGGTACCAGGTGTCGGCGTAAAATTGCTAGTTGAGGTTGTAATCGGACCACGAGTTAAAGGATCCGTAGCGAGGTGGATTAGGTCTTCTTCTCGCCAGCGGATCTGGAGTGCCGGTCCCACGGTAGCCGGGAAACCATTCGCTGATGTTGTACGCATAAAGCCCCAAACGCCCCCGCGAAAGTCTGTAGTATCTGAGGTGCAGGTAAAGCCTCTACAAATTACATATCTAAGTTAGTCGAGCTCTTTCGGATCACCGGCGTCATTCGGACTTGCCTTGGGACGCAGTACATGGCCGTCTCCCCAGCTATGATAGCGGGAAAGCCTTCTCCTATTCGATCGTTGCTTGCAGTGCAACCTACAACAAATCCGCTTGGGCAGATAGCCGGCGAGTAGTACCCGAAACCTTTCTGCGCAATATTATCCTCCCAGGACGGGGGGTCGCAGGAGGCGGGTCCGGTCGTAGGAAACGGTGGATATTGTGATGGGACTTTCGTCGTGGTTATCAGCCATGTCACCGGGCATGGCGGACTGAATATGGTAGTAAGCTCGGAGAGGCGATTCCCGAATGCTGCCCGCAGCGCGGGACTTGCCTTGGCCTGGGCCATCAGCAAGACACGAGAGAAGACGGGAACGAAATGCACCCCTTGTGCCGAAGGCTAACTCCTCGCGTCCGCCAGCGGCACTGCGCAAATAAGTGAGTCGTAAACCGGTGATGAAGCTTTTGATTTAATCCGGGGCATCTCGAGTTTCCCAGATTATCCCTCCGCCTCTTGAGCTGTCAGCTTGCAGCTCGCCTTAATATTATGCGGCTGAATATCCTGCTCGGTCACAACCGCCTCCGGTCCCTACCCCGGCCGCCAACTCTTTGATTCAAGAGGTCCAGGATCAATCAGGCACATTCTCGCTATTGGGTCGTTGCTTGTTAAAGATGCTTGCCAAGGGCCTAGGTTGCCATACAAATGCTGCTTTAAAACGCCATCAAAACGTGATGCCACCCCGCTTCGGGCACCTGGAACCCCCCCTGCATACAGTTTCGCTTTGTCGCGTCCAACAACGACCTTCTCTAGAAGGTAGCCAGCGTAAGCCAATTACCTCGTCCCACGCCCTACGCTCAAACACTCAAATCTTCTAGGTTCGTAGTAAGCGCGGCGCCTACCGTGAGGAACATGCCAGAACATGAATACTGCCTTGCCATCCGCTCCGTTCGGCGGCTTAACACGTACAGGGCCTAGTATATACTATAAGATGTATTAGTTTGATATTATAATACTAATCTCGAAGCCATCAAATTGATGATTGATATTGGTATCACCCAAATCAAGTGTAGGTATGGTTCGAGAGATAGATTAATGCGAGAAGAGTATTGCCCGTTAGCTATTTCCGTAAACCGCGAGATCTTAGATTCGGTATCGGGCCCTTTTCAGCGGCGCCGCTCCAGAACTTCTTCCTCGATATTCTTTAATAGGTATGACTATAGGAAAAAGACGAGCGTAATAGGAAAGTAACGACTTCGAATGGTACTCGCGATGCGCAACAGTTTGGGATAAGCACTTGTCGTGCTTTTTAGATCTCCTTGGTGGATACATGGGCGACGATGGACACTTATACATGCCTCTATGCTGTGGGTATGGAAAGTATGTCCAACTTGCTGTAGTTAGATGGGTACTCTAAGAATAGGTAGTCATTGATTCATAGTTCTAGTAACGTAAGGACCGTTAGGACTTCCAGGCTGTGAGAAGACACGGGAGGTGGTGGAATAAAACAATATTAGATTCACCTTAGTTAAGCAAAAGATCTTACTAGGATATTTAAGGGGTATCCGGCCTCGCGTCAAAATAATCCGGTAGCGGTGATATCACGTATCATAAGTGAAAATCGGATTTTACGACTTACAGTATCCTCGGGTAGGCACTGAGCAGGGTAGCTACTCAAGAGGTACGGACCCTTCGAGCATTGCTGTCGGTGGACCAATTCTAGTTGGTGTTGTGTTTGCGACGAGAAAAAGTCCTGCTGTTCCGAGTCCCTTCCCGCCTTCATGCCTGGTAGCATCTACCGCGCCAATGCTCGACCGAGACTGGTCACAATGTACTTCGCCGGCTGCGAAAACTAACAACGAAGGCAATATTGCATTATGACCATATCTTTGTAGTCTACTCTGGGCTTACTGCCACATCTGCTTCCCCGTGCCAAGCAAGATAGTACGGCAATACCTTGTCCCAATGGTATTATCGTACGTCTACCTAACGGCTATAAGATGACCAGTAAACATCATTTCAGTTATTTGCCTACTTCTGACCCAAAATGGTCTAATATGCTCCTCTCGAATTATGCTCCTGAGGAGGCGATATTCGGAAGACGCTGTGTTTAAGCTGTTCGGGTGCTCATTTTAGTCGGGATAGGAGTAGGCATAGCTTCCTATAGGGACTCCTTGGTAGAATTTGTCGAAACATCTGGGCTATCTCGGCTTGAGGCGGTTGAAGGTCTTCCGCGAAGCGCGCCACCCTACTCGACGTTTCTCTCTGTTCCCCCACCTGCACCTCCACGCCAGAGCCCATAAAACCCTTCGCAGTTCTTCCACATCTTGATTGTTCCGTCTTCCGAGCCGGTGGCGTAGAGCTTGCCGTCCGGAGAGAAAGCCACCGACCACACAGGTCCGTGATGGCCTTTGTGGATGTCTGTCCGAAGCCGTTAGTACCAGGTGGAGAATTACGCCCAAAATTAAAACGAACCTATCTCTGTGTCGTCATCCCACCTGTAGACTCTGGCCCACGTCGCCGGAATATCTTCGCCGACGACGATCTTCCTTCCCTTAGGGTCCAGAGCGACGCTGGCTACTTTGTAATTCATCTTGGTGCGCTTCAGTTCGTCCATGGCGCGAAAGCCGCCCCAGAAATAGATGGATTTCCCAGCAGCCACCGCGAGGACTGGTAACCCCTCGCCGATGTCTGTCTTGGACGTGAATTCTGGAGCTAGGGCACAAAACTCGCAAGAACCGATTTCTCCGTCCAAGACTTCCTGCTTCACCACGCTCCTGGTGGGCAAGTCAAACCAACGGAGTGTGTTGTCAGAAGCGGTTATCAAGATGTTCGGGTCTCTAGTCCAAACTATGAATTTGATAGAGGCAGTGTGAACGCCGGCTCCTATTTCGAAAGCCGAAGAGGCTTGAATCGTGGACGGTACGATGGCAGGCTCGGGATTGTTTCCGTTTGTAGCGGCTTCGGATGTAGACTTGGGCTTCATTTCTGTCAAGTCGAAAATGCGAAGCTTCTTCTCCATCCCGCCGGTGGCAACGAGGTCGGAATTGTCAGGTGGGTAGGCAACAGCTCGTACGATGTGGTCATGTTGAAGAGTATGGAGGAGTTCGCCGGTATGTGTATCCCAGATTTTTCTATCCGATGAGATTAGCAAAAGCGAAGGAGATTTGCGGGCGTCGCATCACGTCTAAATTGGAACGGCGAAACTTACGCGGTGAAGTCTGCAGAAGCGGTAGCGGCAGTTGCGGCATCGGGACTGAGCCTCGCTTGCCAGACTGCACCTTTATGGCCTATGAAAGTACCAATCCAGTCACCAGTTTGGCCGTCGCGAAGCATAGGGTTACCGTCTGTAATGCGTTAGGGTTGATTAGCACAAGTCTTGCGGAGCGAGTGGTCCGATCACGCACCTTTACAAGCCGAGATCAAATAGTAGACATCATCCTTCTCGAGAGGAGAGAAGCTGATGTGTGGGACAGGACGAGAATGTCCATGACATGTCAGAGGGACATATTGTCGAGGCGCCTCCGGGGTAGCCATTGCTACAACAGGACGATACAAGACAGATTCGTTGAAAAGGATCTTAAGAGTTGAGATGCCAAGCCAGAGATTTAATCCCCGGGTAGATTTGATGAGAATGTCAAGGCAGGTTATACTGTAGCAGAGATCCCAACTCGCGTTTGGCGTGCGATTCGAACAAGAATCGGAGCGGCGTTCAGGAAGTAAGGACGGGAACAGCGTAAAAGATGTGAAAATCCCCGTTGGAAATGGGTTGTAATTGTTACGAAATAGACGGAGAATAATAAAGGATAGAGAAGATGCTCGTGACTAGTCGTGACGGGTCGTAAAATTGATATCGCAAAAGGGTGACGGAAGCAGAATCGCATTCATTAATAAAAAGACAGGAGCATGTGGTATTTAGATCGGCGCAAGTCGGGTTTTGGATGCCTTTAAGCCCTCTAACTGTCTCCAAAGTAAACAGAAGAGGAGGAAAATGAGAGTCCAAAGAACAAGACGATCAAAGTGTAAAATCCCAATCGATAATGAGCGACAGGGGGAGAAAGAAGCGTTGAGCACAAAGGTTTGAGAGAGAAGGGAAAAAAAAAGATCAGTTGTCAAGGCTGTTGAAGATTTGGGATAGGTAGAGAAATTCAATTGACGAGCCTCATTTGATGCGTCAGGGCCCTGACAGCCCTGACAGCCCCGGAGGTTCGATAGAGGTACATAGGTACATGAATCATAAGCATGTACCTACGGGTTACCTAAGGTGGGGCAGAGATATCAATTTACCCCACTTGCCTCATGTACATACTCAAGTCCAGAAGCTTCAGCTTGTAACTGCACTGATGTAACTTGCGACAAGGTGTAGCTTATAGAAATTGCCTTATCGCATTAGATCTTTCCGACTTCAATATTTCTCCCCAACTTCGTCAGTCTCACACGCTAGCAACCTCCCAAATTAGCCTCCCTTAACAATATCCTGAATATCAGCATACGTAACCGAACCCGAACTATCGACGGTAACAGTCCGGTCACGCTATGGCCGACTTCAAGCTGTCCGCGGAGCTTGTCGGTCATGATGCTGATGTATGTGCTCCCTTCAATTTATTTTCTTTTTTATACGAGAAAAAAGGTTCTAATCAACGGATACTATTCTCCAGGTTCGACATGTCTGCTTCCCCTCCCCCCAACTTATTTTCTCCGCCGCTAGGGACTGTACCGTTCGTGCGTGGAAACGTACCGGTACGTTGCCTCCCGTGTTCGAACCCTCCATAGCCACCCAGGGTTCCGAGTTCTATAATAGCCTAACCTATTTACCCCCCTCGTCCGACCATCCCGACGGTTTAGTCGTGTCTGCCGGCACCGACACTATCATTGATGTCAGAAGGGCCACCTCGACGGCCTCGGATAACGCTGAACGTCTGCTTATCGGTCATGCTCGGAACGTTTGTGCCTTGGCCGTCGTTCCCGGTGGTCGGTATATCGTGTCGGGAAGTTGGGATAAGACTGCGAGAATATGGAGTGTGAATAAGTGGGAGACGGAAGCTATCCTGGCTGGACACGAGGAGGCTGTGTGGGACGTCCTTCCCCTAGACGAGACTACCGTCGTGACGGCTTCTGCCGACAAGAACATTCGCGTCTACGACCTCAGGACTGTTGTAGCCGGCCAGGTCGAGCCTCGATCCACTATCTACACCTCTGACGTCATCCGAGCTCTATGTCGAGTTCCCAGCGGCCATCCGAGCGGCGCCGATTTTGCCAGTGCCAGCAACGATGGGGTCATCCGTCTATGGAAGCTGAGTGGCCAGATGGTTGGAGAACTCCACGGCCATGAAAGCTTCATATACGCCCTCGACACGCTGCCCTCTGGCGAGCTAGTCAGCTCAGGAGAAGATCGAACGGTCCGCATATGGAGGGGTACCGAGTGTGTCCAGACCATTACCCATCCTGCTATCTCGGTCTGGACTGTGTCCGCGTGTTCGGTGGATGGAGACATCGCGACGGGTGCCAGCGACGGTGTCATCCGTGTGTTTTCTCGTGATCCGAAGCGCCTAGCGAGCCCCGAAACTCTAGCGCACTTTGACGAATCCGTCAAGAGTTCGTCGATACCACAACAGCAAGTCGGTGGGATAAACAAGGAGAAGCTTCCGGGGCCCGAATTTCTAAAGAACAAATCGGGCACCAAGGAGGGACAGGTGCAGATGATAAGAGAGGAAAACGGTTCCGTGACGGCTCACCAATGGTCGATGAGCCAGCAGCAGTGGGTCAACGTTGGTACCGTGGTCGATGCAGTCGGTAGCAGTGGGCGCAAGGTTGAGTATAACGGCCAGTCTTATGACTACGTCTTTGACGTCGCCATCGAAGAGGGTCAGCCTTCCTTAAAACTGCCGTACAATCTATCCGAGAATCCCTACACCCGAGCCCAGAAGTTTATTGACGACAATGAGCTTTCGCAAAACTTCTTAGATCAGGTCGCCCAGTTTATCATCACAAATACGCAAGGGGCTACGATCGGACAAGGCTCTGGGGATTCCGGGGGGGCCGATCCGTACGGGACGGAGTCGCGGTATCGGCCGGGTGGTGACCCTAGCTCTTCTAAGGCCCGGTCTCTACCGCAGCGCGAGTATCTCGATATCACGGCTGCAAAATACGAACGTAAGTAACCCAGTAAATCCTACAATATTGGCTAGGTGGTTCGGCTCTAATTCTCTAATCATTTAGCTATATTTAAGAAGATTCTCAGTATCAACTCTTCTCTCGAAGCCGCAGGGCGCAAAGACCATTCTCTAAATCCACCAGCGCAGGAAGTGTTACTTGGGTTAAGACAGAGACTAGAAGCGAACCAACCTGTAGTGGATAATGCCTCTATTAGCTTAGTCGTCATGATGTGCACGCAATGGGACTATTCGGATAGGCTAGCCCCTCTCGACCTTTTCAGATGCACCGCAACGTCGCCCGCCGTAGCCAAGTTCAGGTCGGCCAACCTCGGCAGTCCGGTGCAGATAGCCATCTCCGCCGCGCTCGAGGGCATCCCGCCGGGCGCGCAACCTAACGAAAACTGTGCCATGATGGCGGCACGAACGATTGCCAATCTTTTCAGATCTACCGAAGGTCGAAGATTGCTCGCGCAGCACTCGGAAAGCCTACAAATTGCATCATTCGTCGACCGGGTATTAGGTATCGGTGGCCAGCCTGCGATAGGCCCGTACAACCGTAACCTATTGATCGCCTTGACGACGACCGTTGTGAATCTCGCCGTCCTAGCATCGAGAGAGCCGGGAAGCATTTCGGCCAACGTTCAGGTCCGTCTGCTAACTGCGCTCGCTCGGATCCTACAAACGCAGACGGAAGGAGAAGTTATATTCCGAGCGCTGGTGGCCGCAGGTACACTTATTACCGTGATCGGTAAGACGGCTCCCGAGGCGAAGAGTTTGTCGTCGCCCATAGCGTCGAGTAAAGAACGTATCTCCGAACAGCGTGTGAAGGATCTAGCCGACGAATGCCTGTCACTACTAAGATAGCCATAATCAAAGGTAATAGTATCAACTCAATCAGAACGTCCGCTTTCCGAGTAACCATCCCCGTCAAGCATTTTAATCTCTTCCGAGCTAGTCGTTGACGTTGATGCCAATCTTTTACATCATTAGGAGCCGGTGTTGAGCATCTCGAAGTTAATGATCCTTTGAAGAATTGGTATGGTTTTATTACATTCGGCGCTATCCGAATTACTCGAATAGACAGACTCAATACCATGTGAAGGTTTAAGAATTGGCCGCAGTAATATATGTAGACAGCCTCGAAACTTCGCCTAAGTCACGAGATTATGATGGTTCGTTCAATTTCATGTGTTCTTACCAAGTATATACAGTGTAATTATAAGCCTATTCTAAAAACCTCGAGGGTGTACTTTGAAAGACCCTCACGAGAATACAGAGGTTGGTGTATTAACATCCACTACGCCTAACCCCCTTTATTATTTCTAGGTAGGACTCAAATCTAGTACAACCCTTTGAGAAACACTAGTATCGAATGACTCACCCCAGGGTCAATGAATTGCAGTTTAGGACCAGCCGACTGCTCTGACATGTCTCGTTACTATGTAGTGTTAGCTAAAACACGTTGCTAACCGCCAGGTTTGAATTGTACCTATGATGGGCGGCGCCACAATGGTTAAGGTATATAGCACGCATTAATCATACATGGTCTTCCCCTTTTCATGTCTTAATTTCATCTGCGGAACTAAATACACCTACGGAATAAGACCGGGGTCTTTGCAAGGATACAGTTTACTTAAAAGGGTATCCATTGATCCTCGAGACAGTATAAGATCTATAAAATCTTCATCTTGGGATGATGAATGGTATAGCGGGATAGAAAATTTAATCATGTCTCCCTAAAATTAAAGGGCCTGGTCGGAATGAAAAGTTGCTCGCCAGTACCCCCGAAAAACGCTCAACCGCCCACCTTATACGCCAGTCCTAGATGCCACACGGTATATACAGATACAAGGTGTTACAAGCCAAAAAAAAAAAAAAACAATGTCTCACCTGCCTTGTTCATTTCCTTCGTCGTCGTAAATTTCCGCGCTCTTTAGGGCCTACAGTAAAAACCCCAGAGCGCACATAAATATCGGGAAGTAGCCTAGCCAGCTCCACGTTGCAGGCCTGTGGTCCCAAAGACCAGAGGCGCTGCTGGTACTCACGTTCGCCGCCGAACCTATCTCTTGCGTCGTAACAGTGTATATCTCAGCGAATCCGAGGTCTGTACTATTATAACAGTTAGACCCGTTAACTTTAGCGATCCTCTCGTCTCCAGGTTCAGCAAATGTAATGTCCGAACACTAGTATAATACGATTAGTCTTCAAATCATCATGACCGTCGGTGACATGGTAACCTACCGAAAACAGAGCGGCTCCATGCTGCGCTATCTCGACCACTTGTATAGTCGCGTTGTCTCCGGCGTTGAAACTCATGTTGGCGGGGAGGGGCACCTGGGGCAGACAAACCGTCCCGGGATATGGACCTTTCGAGGGACCGAGAAGTTGGAAAGGAGCGATCATGGGGAACGACATATTTAGTGGCCCGTGATCAGGTCCGTCCGTGCCGAATCCGAGATTGATGTAGAGGAATGCCGTCTGATGACCTTGAAACCAGCCTGGTTGAAACGCAACGGCGCCACCCGTGGTCGGCCAGTACGACCTATTCGTTGTTAAGGGGATACCGCCACCTATATCACATGCATCAGGTCGATTTGATCCATACCAAGATTGATAACAACATATATCAAGAACACTTAGGCAAGACGGACAGGTTTACTTACATGGATAAGTCCATTGCATGCCGTAAGGAAATGTGGCATTCTCGATGAGATTGTCTCCCCGCCAGCCGGGATAGGTAATGACTGTGTGAGCTGTTACTATAGTCGAGGCGACTACAGCTAGTAGTATTGAGGACAGCATTGTGCGTAAAGCGGTGTTTTCTTTTTCCCTCGTCTTTCGGACCCGTCAACAGAAACGGTCTGATGAACCGGCGTATGGGTAATCACGTCGCACAGCGATCAGCCGGTAATTTAGAATGCGGTTCCCAAACTGGCCTGCAGAGCCGATTGCGAAGACGGTCGAACGTGAATGTTAGTTACCCCCGTCTCCTAGTATACGCGATCAAAAGGACACCTCTCTGTCCGGCTCCAGTCAAATAGTTGTTCTGGTCGTGATACTAGCAATAACCTCAGATATTACTTTGCAGTGTGCGTATGCCCGTTTAAAGTGCCAGGACGTCGGCGCCGATGATGGAAGCGATGAGAAAAAGATCAGGAAAAGGTGGTAGGGCAGAAGGTGCTCATTATTACTCACGGGTGGGCGCAATAATTACAACGCCGTCCGTATCTGCTCGAAGCACCTGCATCGCCCAAGAGATCAAGGGTCAAAAGAAGCGGGCGCCATTTTGGGACACACTGTCCAGTGAGGAGGGCAGAATAATGTGCACGACGTGCAGCCGAAGCCTGTCCCTTGTCAACCGATCGGGCGTAGCCAATAAGATATCGCTGATGATACTTGGGCGAGTCGCTTGTTCAAGGTCTGGACGAAGGTGATTTGTCCAAAGTAGCCAATGATATCGATCGACGGCAGGGGAGCTCCGGGATCACAGCTGATAGTTGAACGTAACCCCCGAAAAGGCCATGGTTGGTGACAATAAACAGCGCCGGCACTACTTAAGACAGGGGTCAGGCAAAGCTCCCCAGGGCAAACAACCAATGATGATAGCTAGTATTAAGCGCCGACGAAAAAGCCCCCCTCGGGAAGCCCCAATCTCTTTCGATCTTAACGTGGACCCCAACCCATCCTACCGTCTTCCCCTTGCAAGGCTATTTTTGGCCGAATATGAGCGACCGGTATCATTTCCACCCACCACCAATCGTTTCTAGCAAGTAAAAAACCACCTTGCCATTTCAGCTACTATGTAAAGAATTTTTGTACCACCCCCACCAAATAAATAGGTATGTAGATATATACAAATTCACGTCTTTTCCCAATTCAACGCTGCTTAGCCTTGCGATATCTTGCGAGACGATATCACGATCATGATGATAACGGCAAGAATCTTGGCTGGTACCTAGACGGAAGAATTGTTAACATTAAAGCAAAGAGACATAATCTTGGCGCTCCCCCGGAAGTTATTCTGGGTCATTTTCAACGACCGATACAAATTTCCGGATTCCAAATCAAGTGCCCAAGTGGCATTCGGATGTTTTCTATGATGGTAAGAACGTGGCGGCCCCATGATATGACGTTACCGCACAAGTTCAAACGCATGTTCTTGGACTCGTAAGTGAGTTTGCGCCATCGATTTTTCTTCCGCGTCTCATCCCACGCATGAAGGCGGCTACGATAAACGAAGAGTCTTTCATGCTGTAAGTCTCAGGTGTGGCTAGTAAGGCTAGATACAAGGGACTGTGGCTTTAATAGTGACAATCTGTTCCCATTATTCGTTTTCCCTTATGTGGAGCTTTATGATAAACCACTATCCTAAGTGCCATCTCTAACATATTAGAAAATATATCAAGAGCTATTCATTCCTAGTCGCATTCTTAATCCATCAGAATTAGAATTACGGACTATTGACATACTTCCATAATAACTTGTGGCGACCTTTCCATGAGTTCGTTTATTACTAAAATTCCTACCGCAAATTTCTACATGGCAATTCTATTCATGCAGGTGTCCCTCATATTGATTGCTCCATGGCCTCAACAGTGATAGATAGTCTCGAGAAAGCAGCCGAGCCTGACGAAAAATGGACCCGGGTTCGTCACAAGGGACGGCGCCGACCTAAAGCATGTCACTCTGTCGCCCCTTCGTACATTGCTGGAGGTGTCTCTAACTCGGTGCGGCCGTCGTCCTTATCGGTTCCCGCCATCATGGAGGAGCACAAGCGTATCAAGTACCAATGGGAAACTTCGGCATGCTATCATGGGCTGCAAGAAATATTCGAATCGCGCATGTCCCCTTCTAACATTTCCGACGCTATCTGCTTTGGCACAGGATCGTTCGACCCCGAAGATAGCTCCTGGGAGATGAAGCGAAAGGCGCATATACAACTAGCCGCTTTTCTTTTCATCGTTGAGCAACTTCAGCGTAATAGTTCGCATACGATTCGATGTATCTTCCAGGAGCCTATTTTCAACACGTCCGATAAGGCGTTTATTCGCGCTTTAGGCCACGAAGTGGTTGACTCCCCTACGGGGTTCGAACTAGTCAGCCCAACAACACTAGTGTTTGGCATTCACTTGTACAGGGACGTTTATGCCCAAATTATCGGCAAGTGTCTCCCTGCCATGTTCATTGGGACGCCACAAGAAGTATGGGAAGAGTAAGTACAAGTAATTCTATTCCATGGGTTTGAGTGGCACATTTTCTATCGGTTAACCTTGTCGATTGTATCCCGGCTGACAATCGATAGATGCTACGGCTCTGACCCTTTGGACTGGGTTGAGCTGAATGAGCTGAATAAAAGATGCGACAAGGTTAAGTTTCCTGAGGACACAGGATATACCACCTTCTCGAGTACCACAATTCACCGGAGAAGATGTAATGAGACATGAGCCTCACACCAGAATGCATCTTCATGATTACGATATATTAGTGCATCCTTGATTCCGGACCCATTGGCGGAAACCAGACCGGAATCATATTCGATGTTATCGCCTATTCATAAGACCTCAGTATAGGATCTTCAAGTGGGTAATAGCAATTCCAGTCGGATTTATATAAAGCCCGAGTGCCAGAATCTCCCTGAAGAGACAACTCTATTAAGAAATTAAAGGAGGCTACTCGCTATTAGTAAGGTCTTAAGAGCTAAGCATTATATTTTTCAAAACATAGAAAAAGAATTTGTAGCGAGTGTATAAAAACTACGTAACGATATTACACCTTCGCCCCCTTCTTTATGTAAGGTGGTTACATTGTTGGATAAATTTGTTAGTAAATACGCCTCGGCTTGTTCCCGTTCATAGTTTCTCTATATTAGCTTACATGAGATGCTCTTATAAGGTCGTAATACCCATTGTTGGCCAGAGGCATCGAATGGTATCTTATATTCTGCATCATGAGGACACGCTTATAGGTCGTTCGATAAATTTTATATCGCTCTCAATAGGCGACCATTTTCTTTTCCGGGCATTAATTTATTCAATCGTGGTTTCATCATGAATTATCGGTGCTAGTCAGCGCAATATCTTACTCAATCAACGCGGTTCTGGGCCGCAGCATTTTCTATCAAGATCTAAATCAGTAACAAAATTTTTCTGCTATACAAACTCATACACGGCAGTAATACTTAACGCGAATTATGTTTATAAAGTTTATTTACTCGCTACTACCGGTTCTGCCTTGACAACTCTGCAACCCATGCTTGGTGCTCCTTTGCGAGCTTGATGGGATCATTCATCTCAAACGAATAATCGAATGGCATGTCGTCAGTAAGCGAGCCCGATTCCTGGTCGCCTGCGCCGTGTGAACTTTTACCGCCGACGTGCTGAATCAAGACCGGGGTGACAGCCCAACGTAAACTATCGTGATTATTGGCCCAATCTTCGAGAAATGTATCAACAGCGGCGTGGCTATCGTGGGTCTCACGGTATAGGGGGAGCAAGTTGTCGAGCACCTGTCGCTGAGGAAATATGAGTCCTTGGGCGCAGCAGCCGTACTTATGCATAAGGTGAACGCCAGGTTTTTTTGGTAGCATGCAATTACGGCCGGCCGCGAAGAATAGACCGATCAGCATGGGAGTACAAACTCCACAGAGTAAAAAGAGGACCGAAGAGGTTAGAATTCTACGCAGCACGGCAACACGCCAGCGAAGAGTCGTCAAAATTAAAACTTCCGCAATTAGTATTGCTATGCTTGCCTCGACATACAATGGCCATTCCTCGCTATTCCAGCCGAGGAGCCTACCGTCGTAGAAGACGCGCAGGTAGAGAACTACATAGATAAAAACCAGGTTAGTAATGGTGATATGAAGATAATAATTTACGGGGCGTATCTTTGTTAATGGATGGGTCAAAACATACACCCATCTCGTCCGAGCTCCTGGGTCTTCCTGGCGGCAGTATGCAACGCGCCGAGAGCTCGGTGATACCACCCATCTAAAGCAATCACGTCGTCCTCTAAGGTCATGATATATTTAGCACCGACCCTAGCGCATTCATCTAATAGTACTGTATAATCGATCTTCTGCTTTCGGGCATGGGCTTCGTAGTCCCCGTTCATCTCGAGCTGGCGCACAAGGTCGGAGGTTTCGACGTCGTCCGGGTAGGTTGGGAGATTGTCGGCCATGTTGATGAGCCAGGGTTGGTTGAAATCTTCGTGTTGGGATTGATCGGTGTGGGCTAGGAAGACGACAACGTAGATCCGTTGACGTTCGAGATCATCTAAGCCGTCGAGGACCGACCCGAGGGTTTCTTTCAAATAAGAGAACCCTTGTCGGCTCACCGAGGCGATGCCGATACAAAGTTCGGGAACGGTGGAGTTTGCGACCCATTTTGTCGGGGTATGAAGCGTAGCTAGATCTGCATACTTCCGGGCCTGGGCCTTGCGAAAGGAAGAATAGGTCAGGACGCGGGCGGATTCGGGCCTAAAAAAGACGGAAGATGGATCGCGAAAGCACTTTGACCGCAAGTAGAGAGCGATTACGATATAGCAGAGCAGAAAGCTCAAGAAGAACGACACGACGCCGCGGTTTGGAGTTGCACCGAGCATCTGAAAGCTGCTAACTCGCTCCCGGAGAACTAACAACCTCTCCCCCTTGACGCGTATTGGATACGTGATATATAAGAAATGGGGATCCGGCCGGAGGAAGAGAGAGGGAACTATAATGTATTGTTACATGCTCTAATTGAGGGTTAACACTTAACCTAGACATCCACAATTGGCAATTAGTAGTTGGGTAGCCAGTAGTTGGTAGTTGGAAGGAGTTAACCTGGCCGGACAATGGACATTCATATTGGAGGTCGATAGTGGTAAGTTGTTGTCCAGAATTGGCCTAGGTAATCACGACTATGCGTTAACAACCCTATCCGATACAGCCGATAGTAACGAATTATTGATGGAGGATCGTGGATTCTACATATGTAGGTATGCTTGTAAATCGTATGCCCAGACTTTGCCTAGAACTTGGCCAGAACCCGATTTACCTAACCAGTCTCTGTGCCACTGTGGCGGAGTGGCTGAGCATCTAGTTCTACTTACATTAGCAAATCAAGGCTTCCAAAAGAGTTAAAACATACTATCTCCGGAATAGTATAAAGGACATAAACAATCAGATTTAAGTAAGTAATGTACTGTGTTTTTCTGGCACCAGAGGACTTATATAATATTGCGTTTTGTCGTGATGTTTGGGGTTTTACATTCAAGTCTAGCAAAATTACTTACTTAAGTTAACCTATAAACGGGCCTTGACTACAATTTCATGTTGCTTTATATTTAAATTATGACGTTTAACTCATTCAATGCCTTAGGTACTCATCAACGAAGAAACACACTTACGGTATTATTACAGTTCGTAACAGAAGACTTGTCATGATATTAGGCAACCTGAAGGCTTACGAAGAATGGGGCTACAGTGTAATCGCTGTGTTAAAGTCACTGATCTCAGTGAGGGTGTCGAGCGAGTATAGTAATAGTAAATAGATGATTAGCTAGGAGAATAAGTTATATTAGTATGCGGCAGTTTAGTTAAAGATTTAAGTAGATAGAAGCTTCCTAGGACTAAAGAACAGTACCGACTTTATCTATAGTTACTAAATAGCATAAAAGTATTGACTTAGTAGTTAGATTCATGGTTGAATTTCCCCGTCATATTAATTGTTAATATTGTAAAAGTTTTAGAGGCTTAGGAGGTTTAGCAACTTAGTCTACAAACGATTTATGAGGCTTGAATTGTCAAGAAGCCTCTTCTGATCTTACCTAGGCGCTATGCTGGATCTCCATCGCTCAACCATAACTTACTGTCTTTTCCGTACTCGATTTCAAGGACAAAGGGGCACTAGATGCCGGCCGAAACCGAAGTTTGACCTCCGATTCAGCTTGTAGCCCATTGTATTCGTAGGTCGTCGGATTCGGCGGAGCACAAAGATATATGATGAGTTCGCGCTAGGTATTAAGAACGCCCACGGCCACCTTTGTTAGCAGGCGCGAATATCTTGATAACTCCAACAGCAACCAGTTGACGCATCAAACACCCAATAGGTTTGGTCAACTACGCAGTATTACTCCTCGGTGGCGTAATAGACTATACTAGACGTCGCTTATATTTCACAGCGATACGCAACTTATACATAAGCACGGTTCTTGATAGTATAGGGAGCTCAATATTACGAGTCCAATACGAAATCCTACCCAAGGCTATCATCGTTTGAGATCCTTTATCATATAAGGCAAGAACAAACATGCCGGACACCACGCCAGCGCAAATATTATGCGGGACTCAAGGATCGGACCAAGGACAATGCCGGCAAAGGCATATAGAACTACCTGGTAGTAACTTGCCCACTCCGCCCAATGGATGGCCAGATATAAGAGGTCTTAATCAGCTTCAGGCCAGCCGCGAGGAATGGCTCAATGGTGATGCTCTTGATAAAGCGCTAAAGGTGTACCACAACAGCTTGCCGAAGCTGGCCAGGGACTTGATCCACATTGCAGACACGAGTATCGAGGGAATATTTGGGACTAGCACCAAAGCGTTTGAGGACATATTGGCAAGAAATTACAACAGATTCTGTCGGAGTCTTAGACGGACCGAATATACCCTGTGGCCGATGAACATACATGGTAATCATTGGGAGTTAGGTGTTATCCGTAAAGAGAATCCGAATAATGAAAATGAGGGATGGACAAGAATTGTTCAGGTGGGCATTATCGATTCGTGGGAAGATACGAAGAGGGGGCCTAGAAAACAATTTGCTGAAGGTCGACTAAAAAAGTTCCTTAAAAAAAATAAATTCACATTTGATCGGCATCACCGGCGCGACGTGTCGACAGACCGGCAGTTAGACATGTGGAGCTGCGGTCTCCGAACGTTTTGGGCAGCAAGGCATATTATGGACCGGATAGTGGCTATGACGCGAGGTGACACCTATCATTATAACGAAACCCTCTGGGAAGACATGGCCGGGTGGTTCAACCCCGACTTGGTGAGATGGGAGATGATTGGCCTTACTGCATACGATGCTGTTCGAGAAATGGGCTATAGAGCACGTATCGCGGTGGAAGTGGTTAGCACTTCTCGGGACGGAGCTCAAGACGTAGACGCGGCAACTTTGATGGTGCCGCCGGAAGGCGGGAGCTCGGTCGTAGTAGGCAAACCAGAAACTAGAAAGAGGGCGAGAGAAGATGACGGCGAGGAACTGCCTCCCAATACAAGAAGAAAGACTGAGGGGAAACAGGTGTCTGGTAAACCATCAATAGCACCGGAATTCGGGATGGATAATTATGAGCCCTTCAATAAAAAGAAAACCAACCCGGTCTTCCCGCCTGACATCCCAGAAGCTAGTACTTCTTCGTCTAATGTTTTGCCGGTAAAGGTCCCTCCCCAAGGCCAGGAGAGCAGTAAGACAACCGGGGGAAATACAAGAAACCAACCCAGGAGAAGGGGGGGTAATAAGGGCAAGGGCAAGGGCAAGGGTAAGAAATAATCGTTCCTTTGATATTTCCGAAGCTTGTAGCTCATTACGTCTGCGGAAAAACTTGATGATTTTGGATCGAAGGATGGTGGAGATAGGGGATACGGAGGCAATGGGGTAGGGTTCGTGGGACGTGGGACGTTGAAAGTTGTAAGAGTCTTGGGTGGGATTTGAGGCGTTTTAGCCCTAGGTGTAATTTGTAAATTTTGCGGCTCTTTTTACCTTTGGCACACTCAGGTTGTGCTTGGGGATTTTTGTACGATTAGGTACTTTATCACTTATTGGTAGATACGTGATATGTTAAGTACGGGGTGTATACATGTATAGAGAAAGCTTAAGTGGAAGTATACATACACTATTGAAGGTGCATGAGAACTTTAATTGTATTGACGCGTACGAAGTATGACGCACTTAATCTTGTCTTACATCTAGGTCCATCTGGATGCATCGATGTCTTGCGCTTTCAGTTTTATCAAGTCTTATCAAGTCTTATCAAGTCTTGGCAGTGAGGTTAAATGCCCTTTAGATGCATAAATTCACGGACCTAACCCTTGTTTGTACATATCTTCATTTATCTTTCATTTATCCGACTACCTAGGTAGCCAGTCCCGCTCTGACGCGCTCGGCCGTCTTCTGTCTTATAATTTTAGGTTAGTTATATTATCATCTTTTCACTCTTCACTTTTCATACATTTACATAGAAATATTTCCTTAATATTGCTACAACAGCTACAACAGCTACAACATACATTAAAGAATCCCGAACGAGGCTGTATAATGCCATTCTTAGATTGGGACATCATCGCGCCTTATCGTAGTCAATCGTAGTTGGATAGCCTTGTTCAGCAATGGACGACTTTGACCGAGACTCTAATGCGAGCTCGGATAACGAGCACGATGACGATATTATGATCCACGATGCGGACGGCGATGGTGACGCCGACGTGGACGTAGATGGCGAGGATGAGAATGACAATCCAGACCACGACGAAGACGACAATGACAACGATAACGATAATGAGAACGAAAACGACGAAGAGGAAGATGATGATCCCGACCAGCACGAGAACGAAGACGAAGAAGACGCTCATGACCACCAACAACCAAACGGCTTGGCTAACCCAGCCGTTACTCGAACTTCGGCTACCCCCGGTCCTCTCGCTACTCCCAAGTGGAAGCCCAAGGTTCGCCCGGAAGTGCTCACCGCAGCTACGTACGATATCGTTCCGACCATGGCAGCTCCCATGGCTACTAGTATCAACGCGATAGCTATAACTCCCGATCTTCGTTACTGGATGACAGGCGGAAGCGATGGATACATCAGGAAGTACGACGGGCCCGCTACAATCAACGGCAAGACCCTCCTGACTGTAGCGCAGCGTCATCCGTTCGTCGACTCGGTAACT
This sequence comes from Daldinia vernicosa, assembly GCF_022497035.1. Taxonomy (NCBI): domain Eukaryota; kingdom Fungi; phylum Ascomycota; class Sordariomycetes; order Xylariales; family Hypoxylaceae; genus Daldinia; species Daldinia vernicosa. Next base: position 86,169 of record NW_025953995.1, on the reverse strand, counting down.
AAGGCTGGTGTCTTGATGTCGTATTGGGAAAATGCCGAGCCCCAACCTGCCCCTGTACGGCAAGAAGATTTGGTCCTTAGCCCCGTCTATAGTTTAGCTGTCCACTCCCAAGCTTTGTGGCTCCTGTCCGGCCTCGAGAGCGGCGGCATTAATCTCCAAAGCGTGCGTCACGACGAAGGGAAACGGATTGCATGTCTCAAGAAGCATACCAATGCCGTCAGCGTTCTAACTCTTTCTCCGGACGAGAAGAGCGTACTAAGTGGCAGCTGGGATAAGAATATATTTGACTGGGATCTGAATACGGGACAAGTGGCACGTCAGTTTGATGGAAGTGGGGGACAGATTTCTGCCGTCGAGATTCGGCCTATGGGGGGACAACCGATTCCCCCGGAAGCCAGCGAAGAGGAGATCCCGAGCGATACGTTCTTTAGCAATAATACGCATCCTGGCGCCGACAGCGACTTAAAGTTTGAGATGGATGGCACATTTGGCATGGATATCGACACTGGCGTGAACGGCATAGGAGTGAATGGCGCTTCTGACCAGATGGCTAACGGGGGAGATGCCATGCCTGATGGTCGAGGGAGTCCTGCGCATGACAGCCTATTCGGTGGCAGCCCAACGGGCGGCTCCGACCTCTTCGGTGACAACGACGGGATGGGCGCTTATGAGGGGGAAGAGGACAACGAATTTTCCCGAGCGATGATGCAAGATTCGGCTCAGGATGCCGACGTTGCGATAGGCAATTATAATTTGTCTGGTCCAACCTTTGAACCAGGGTCGAGTCAAGTGCCAACCACTCAGCCTCTTCCTAATTCGAACTCCTCAGACCCTACTCTGTTTGGCGACAATGCGCTCAGTTCTTTTAGGACCGATGGAAATCTCGACCCGTCGTCTCTGCCCTCCATGTCGGACTTTTCGCAGTCAATAAACCCAAGTGATAACACTTTCCGATCGCAGCTAGCAGATATGCCCTTGCCAACTACTCAGGGTGGCCAAGGGGAATTGCCTCAGTCACCGTCCGCTGTTTTCGCCGCTCCGCCCCCTGCGCATTACGATATGACGCAGACTTCGGATAGCACTTTTCTTTCCGCGTCTATCCATGGGACCTTATGTATTTGGGATCGTCGAATGCAAAATCCCGTGGCGCGTATTGGGAACAGGCATGGTGTCCCTCCCTGGTGTATGGGGGCGTGCTGGAGCCCGGATGGCAATTGGATATACGCGGGCAGGAGAAACGGCACGGTGGAGGAATTCAGCATACAGAAGGCAAAGGGTGGTCGCGTAGGCTGGCAACCAGAACGGGTTTTCAAGTTTCCTGGTGGTAGTGGACCAGTTAGCTGCGTTCGATCAATGCCCAACGGACGGCATCTAGTTTGCGCCTCTCACGACATTCTTCGACTTTACGACCTTCGCTCCGAGCATTCATCTAAACACTCGCCACCACCTTTCCTGATTATTCCTGGTCCGCCACGTGCCGGTGTCATATCCAGCTTATATATTGACCCGTCAAGTCGCTTCATGATATCAGCTGCGGGGAACCGAGGCTGGGAAGGGACAACTACCGAAGTACTTATTGGATATGAAATAAACGTTCCATCGTGATAGCAGCCGCCCACCGATATTCTATCGGACTTACCGGATCGATACTAACTCGGAACTTTTGGATTTCCGTGCGCGTTGCTATCGCGAGCCTATCTGCCGTTATTTGCGCAGCTTTCTCCTCCCCCTTTTCTTTAGTTCGTTGATTCAACAACTTGTTTGGAAAAGTAGATACCCAACATTTGATTTGGAAACGGCGAAGCGGGGCAATGGTGCTTTCTACGGGGTCGGCCGGAATTCATATTTTAAGTACTATCGCTAGACGACAGGATAAGAATTAGCGACAATGTCGCTACAGTATCTCGGCCTGGTGTTTTACAAGGAGCTAAGAGTTCCTGGAGTAAGTGACGGATAGATCCGAACATGTTTCCAATATTGTCACTCACTCTAGAGACGGTATAGTGTCGATAGCGATGAGAGAATAATGACGGCTGGAAATTTTGGCTAGCTTGGGTTCTGATTTATTATGGCTATGAAGTCTATCTTGTGCGCGTAACAAGATACCTTTACGGTCTATGTTTTGATCCTGCTTAGTTTTCCATCGTTTCTCTTCTTACCCTTGGCCTATTAGCTTCAAACAGACTATTCTCCATACTCAGTCTGCATTTGGAAATCGACTGAGAGCTGCAGCTTATCCCGCTTGGTAGATGGCTAATGCGTTGACATGTGGGTTGATCTGGGTGAGGTTGAATGGTGTGACGTATAGATCGTCGTCTGTGATAGCCAAGAAGATAGTACCGTTCACAGCAGGGTCGCCTTCATATGTCGAGGTGTTGGGTTGAATGGTATATGCAGTGTTGCCACTGATATTCTGTAAGGGGGTATAGGTGACGTTGAGCTGAGAGACCCAGGCGGCGAACTTGGGATATCCTGCCGACGTGCTAGTAACGTAGCTGTTGTTAGGCCCGATGAGATCTCCGGGGCTATCCCACCTCAGGAAAATTTGACGGCCGGGATATGATAATGGAGTGGTCCTATTATGCGTGATGGCCGGACTGCAGTTTTGACCGATATCACCGCGCAAGCAGCTATCTGCTGCTGAGATATTTCGAGTGCTGAGTGTGTTCGCGTACCCGCCGGTGGTCTCGTTCCAGGCGTTAGAACCGTTGATACGAGCTGGGTTTGGCTGGTTGATGACGTGTAGCGAAGGGAAGTTCTGCCAAATGAGGCGAGTCTGATTAGCTGGACACGACGAGATATACGGAGCCAGGAGGGACCACGCCCAGGATTGTGGGATGCCTATCTCAAACCATATTGGCATAGGAAAGAGGCCATCGAACTGGCGGAAAATGAGCTGCTGTCGTGCTTCTGTGGTGATAGACTGCAAAAGTATCTGAGCCGTTTCACGCGAATCAAGATGATTCAAGAAACCATATACGCCCGACTCCCCCCATCGGGTTAATTTCTGGTTGAAGTCGATGAATTCTCGCACGCTTGTTACTGGGTAGTTGTAAGTACACTGCACCGGAGCGTTGTCTCCCAGCAAGTTAGTCAAAGCTGTAGCATGACCAACTTCTTGTTCAGCCATGAACTGGATGAGATACCGATCTTCGGCATTCAATCCGGCGGCCTCGAACTCTTCGGCGGAGAACCTGGCTAAACCCCAGTGGAAGAGATCGAGCTCGATCCACTCTTGATAAAGGGCTAGCGCAATGGACTCGTAGTCAAAATCGCTTATTACACGATACACTGGCTCGGACCCATTGGTTCCCAGACCACCGTTAGGCGTGTATGGTGCGGGTTGTGGTTGGTGAAGCTGCCCGTCTGCCGGATATTGCAGCTTGTACGGCTCTGGCGGCCTGATTGGGATGCTTAAAGCTGTGATCTTTGTAGATAGTGCGCCGGTCGTCGTAGCCGGTGGGCCGGTGTATGGGCCGTGAGAGGTCACGTTCGTCACGGGAACAACAGGGACTGTCGTGGTCGCGTCGGATTGCACGGTAGTTTGAGCTTCAGAGACGAAGGGGACTGCAAGAGAGCATGGCACGACGAGTGCCAGGACGCCGGCACTTGCTAAACCGATGAAGTGTACCATGATTATTGTTACACTGACTCTAGCAACCAGGAAAAGAAGCCCGAATACAAATGCCTGTACGACTAACCACTCGTTAAAAACCAAATGCGTCAAGGGGTTTATATGCGGTTTATATGCGGTAAGATTCTATAGTATAGCTGCACGATCGGGTTATCATGACGAGTCGAAGTACCTCTCGGTAAAGTTATCTGTCCGTGTTCAGATTCTTAGCGTCATAATCATGTATTCCATGATAGTTACATTACGAAATCGTAATCCCATTCCATATTGTCAACATCGGAGGCCACGATAAAGAGGCAGCGTACACGTCATTTATTTACTGGGAAACCTTCAATTGCCCCCTTGCCGTTTTGATCTAGCAGATGGATTTGCTCATCACGGCCTATTCGTCATCAACAGACGAAATACGCGTGGAACGAATTATAGAGACGTCGCAGCTCGCTCGCAGCAGAAGGAGACGTATGCCAAATTCTTGGATGTTTTTTTGGGTGAGGAACGGGAGTCGAAAGGATAAGGTTAATTTGGACCGCTATCATCATCCGATTATAAGAAGCCGAGATGCTAACGAGAGACCTCCTCGAGCTGCTATAAGAGAAAACTACATCTCTCTTCGTCTCTTTAAATCTACTAGAGGGCAAGCTTTAAAGTTTGATATCAGATGTGAATACGATGAGCAATACTCGGTCCCGGACTCCAAATCATGTCCAGGTAGGTTACGGTGACGTTGCCCAGCGTGGAGCCGAGGCCGAGGTCAATGACCGCGATAGTGAACTTGGTGTCAGTACCCAGTATTCTAGTTCGTGCTACACCTAAGCAGATAAGTTGTTATATATCTAGCTTCGCCGTCTTTTTACTGCTCGTGATATATTAATACCTCTCGGCATTGGGTGCAGCTCTTCTCAACTTAGTAGACTACTGTAAATTATTAGCCAAAATACCCGTAAACATCTGTCCCTCTTAGTTGTGGTTATTCGGTTTGAATAGTTGAAACCTCAATCGCCTACCAGCATCACCTACCAGCATCGCCGCGAAAAGACCATGTTTACGTTGTTATTAAAGAGCGGTACCTTAAGTAGCTAAGTAAATCGATTATTTACCGGATTGCGTGGATAAGTCCCTTGCTTACGACCCCTCACGAGGGTGGTACTAACAATACAATCCCTTGTAGATAAGCTAATCCTGGTGATATTCGATGCTGTATCGGCTCATCCCTTCGCGCTCTTCTAATTTGTTTAGACTGGCGGTCGTCTTGGGGCGCTGGATTCCTTAGGAATGAACCCTTACGTATCTGGTATAGATAACCTACCTCCTAAGGTAGATACTCTATTCAAATGCTGGAGTATCAATGCTCTCCACAATTATGAAGATCACCGCATGGCCGTTTACTACGTAGGTAACCTTCGTAAGGTCACCCATTTCAGGAAGGTCGCAAAACGCCACCATCGAGGGAGTAGATTTAACGCAATATCATTCTAGACTGGTAGGCTTTGATTTACTCTTTTGCATCAATTTTTGCAGTAAGGATATATTCATTCATGATCCTACCACAGCGGTCCTCATTGACTTAGGATGGCATACAGGCGACTGTCTTTAGTGACCCCGCAACTTATTTACTTTTTTTCCACGATCTTTCCTCTCACGGCACTCTGTGTCGACGTGCTGCAATTCGTAGATCCTCTTATCGGTAGCACTAATGGCGGAAATGTATTTGCGGGTGCCACAAGTATGTCCTTCTATTTCTCAGTAGTCATCTACTAAACACAATGTTGCAGGGCCATACGCTTTGGCAAAACCTGTCGCGGATGTGGATGGGCAGAATACCGGGGGTTTCGCAACCGATGGCTCAAGTATCACGGGCTTCTCCGCAACTCACGACAGCGGCACCGGTGGGAACCCTAGCCTAGGAAATTTCCCTTTATTCCCTCAGATATGTCCTGGGGGTGACGTGAATAATTGTAACTTCCTCATAAGCGAGAGGGCTACTCACTACGTTGAGGATTCGGTGGTTGCTCGGCCGGGCTACTTCGGGGTGGAATTGGTCTCGGGGATAAAGGCCACAATGACCTCTAGCGATCACGCCGCATTATATAGGTTTGAATTTCCGGCCGGGGATGATCAGTATCCCTTAATACTACTCGATTTGACGGACCTGTGGAAAAGCCGCCAAAATGCTTCAGTTAGCGTAGACGCCGAAAGCGGGCGGCTGAAGGGAAATGGCACATTTCTCCCCAGTTTTGGACCTGGGTCGTACGTGATGCACTTCTGCGTGGACTTCTTTGGCGGCGATGTCATTGAAAATGGGGTATGGGTCAACAACCGAGCAGGGACGGACCCGAAAGAGCTTTTCGTCACTCGTGGTTTCAACCTCTTTTATTTAGAAGCCGGCGGGTGGGTTGGATTCAGCAACCTGGCTAACAACACCTTAACCGCCAGAATGGGAATAAGTTTCATAAGTGCTGATCAGGCTTGCCAGCGGGCAGCAGAGGAAATTCCCAGCCCGCTTAACGACTTTGACGGACTCGTGGCCCATACAGAAGATGCATGGCGAGAGAAGTTGAGTCCGATATCTGTTGATGCTGGCGGTGCCAGTGAGGAATTCCAAACTAGTTTCTGGAGCGGTCTGTATCGCACTATGATCTCCCCACAGAACTATACCGACGAAAACCCCTACTGGAATAGTGGGATACCATACTTCGACTCGTTTTATTGTATTTGGGATTCGTTCCGCGTTCAGCATCCGCTCCTCACCATCCTCGATCCACACGCGCAAATTCAGATGGTCAACTCGCTTTTAGATATTTATAAGCACGAGGGTTGGCTACCCGATTGTCACATGTAAGATGTCATTACCTAGATCGCTGTACGCAGGGCAGAACTAACCCAATATCCTACGTACCCAGGTCACTTAGCAACGGCTGGACCCAGGTAAGGAAGTCTGAATTTATTTAATGGGATCAGTGTCTATCGAAAACCCTCTTATTTCACGTCTCTTCTCGTTAAACTTCCATTCGTATGCGATACTTACTATCTCATACAGGGTGGCTCAAATGCGGATGTTGTACTTGTCGATGCTTACGTCAAAAATCTTACAGGCATCAGCTGGGACGTCGCGCTTGAGGCTATCATACAGGACGCCGAAGTCGAACCGTTGGAATGGGCATATCACGGTCGGGGCGGCCTACGGAGCTGGAAGGATCTCCAATATATCCCTTACCTAGATTTTGATCCGGTGGGATTCGGTACTAACTCGCGCAGTATTTCGAGGACGCTCGAATACGCGTATAATGACTATTGTCTCGCCACATTAGCGCAAGGGCTCGGGAGAGACGATTTATACGATAAATATGTTCTACGAAGTGCTAACTGGCAGTACCTATGGAAGTCAGACCAGCGCTCGGTTATCGATGGAAATGATACCGGGTTTACGGGCTTCGTGGAACCAAAGTACCAGAATGGTACTTGGGGATTTCAAGATCCGATTGCATGTTCGGTGCTTGCAAGCTTTTGCTCGCTCACCACCAATCCTAGTGAGACCTTTGAAGCCAGGTTAGTATCCCGAGCTTACTATCTTCTTGGCTAAAGTGAGAGAGTGCGTGGGAGTTTATACAGTGGCCCATTTCTTTCCATATGTTCTTGATTAAACTATTAAATATGGTGGTTACTGATTCTTATCCCAATAGTATTTGGCAATACCAGTTGTAAGTAATAGATTCGTTCCAAGCGAAGCGTCTTATACGACTGACGAACTCGATAGCCTTGTCCCGCAGTCGATGTCCGCCTTGATCGAGCTAATGGGGAGCGAGGAGCCATTTATTCAGCGCCTTGACTTCTTTCACACGTCAGGGCTAGCTGATATCTCTAATGAGCCCGTTTTTTCGACGGTATATTTGTATCATTATGCCGGTCGTCCTGGGTTATCCACGAAACGGCTACACACCTATATCCCGTCGGCATTTAACACATCCCACGGGGGGCTACCAGGAAATGATGATTCAGGTTCGATGGGAGCGTTCGTCGTATTTGGGATGATAGGCCTCTTCCCGATATCTGGGCAAGATGTGTACCTCATTTCGGCGCCATTTTTTCGGGAGGTTAACATAACGAGTCCTCTAACGGGGAAGACGGCACAGATTAAAACCGTCGGATTCGATGCCGAATATAAAAATATCTACGTACAGAACGTAACAGTAAACGGTCAACCGTGGACTAAATCTTGGATCACTCACTCCCTTTTTAATGAGGGGTGGACAATGGAACTGGTGCTTGGAAGCCAGGAGTCTGAATGGGGCACCAAATTAGAAGATCGACCACCTAGTTGGGGTGAGGTGATGGTTTGATTATAGAGTAGGTAGCTACCTACTTGGGTACCTAGACATGGAACGTTCTACATACAATAGCCCATTAATATATTCAACATGTTTTTGGCATATAGTGATACCCAGTCACCCTATAAAATACCAGGCGAACCAAGAATATAATATGGTAGTTGACCAGCTTAACCATAGCACAATAGAGATTTAAATAGATTTTTTTGGGGAGGGGGAGGGGTATATATTACCTATGACACTTAATAAAAGGAGAGCTGATATTATTTGAGGAAATGATAGATTTTCATGAGCGCCAGTGACATGCTTGGCGGGTTATTCGAGCCAGCTCTATGACTTCGATGACAGCTACAGAAGGTATCTTCGTTGTTGAATACTATTAAGGGAAACACTCATTTTCATCACCGTGTTTTTAACAAGAGATTTCTATTATTGATAACTTCGCCTTACATAGAATAATACTGCCCTATAAGCCCATAACTGAACTGTGGTGGGCATAATCCTACCCGTCATATTTGAAAGGCGTATTTGTAACGTTCACAGAATAGCGTACTTAGGGTACATAATAATCAAGATATAATACACCTTAATACACATTAACGGTGCTCTTAAATCACTCAGTTTGTGCTTCCTGTATTTTATAAAGACTTGGCCATTGGGACAAATACTTCTATATCTCTGTACATTGCAAACAGAGTTACAAACACGCAGAGCCAAGTTTGCCTACGTAGCCGGTTGGTGAGGTTTCGTAACCTGTCATTATATCATCTCTATAATATTATCTAAGACATAATGTCCACCTGTTTTGATTTAACGGACTTAACAAAGGGAAGATAGGTAGGACGCAGACGTGTTTGCTAAACGTGCCGCATATTTTGAGGCATGATATGCATGTAGGTACCCAGTGAAAAGATAATAATGTAAATTTCTGGTTTGAGAATTTCGAAGCAACTTGCTGTAATTTCTCTACCCCCCTAAGTTATGCAAAGCTCATTAACTAAGGCATATGCACCTTGTTTACATACCGACCTAAACACTTACGGAAGGTACACGGGTAACCTTAGGTACATGTAATATTTGTAGACTGCCTCTTACTTTCAAAGAGGCACACATCTCTACATTTATTAACTCTTAAGTAAGCTACTTCCTTATTTTCTTGTACAAGGGCAAGAATACTAACGGCATTCAATATCCAGGAAACTGAGGTCATCCCGTGGTTAATAGCAAGGCAAGAGCAGGGCAACAATAGTCTTAAGGCAACTACTCTAGACGCGACGAAATGTTTGATCCAATCTATTAGGTACCTACACATTGTCTCATGTTTGTCTTTCTCCTTCTCTCCTTCTTCCCCTTTCATGTTTTTTTATTTTTATTTTTATTTTTTACCTCAGCCTCTAACCATCATCGGGACCGTCCCTCCCTACGTAGAGGTTTCGACTTCGGTAGATGCTTCCTTGCCAATAGACATCGAGCACCAAGGTCTTAATTGCACTAACCCGGTATTCCAGGCACGATATCTCCTCAAGCACTACCGACTACCGAATAGGTTTAACAACCAGGTAGGCAGCTATGGGCGACTTCAGCAGCTCCGATGCTGCCGATACTCAGGTAAACTTTCGCGCGGCGGTCACTTAACGATTTCTACTGTGTGCTGATAATAGTTACCTACATATAGCGCGAGTTAGACATCATTAAGCACCATATCAACTTTGACCAGGACCGTCCACCTCCTCCTATCCCTGGTCAAGCATGGCTAAATTACCCCGAATTACCTACGAGTCAGGATCTCAACCCTGATTGGGATGATGCGGAGCAACTGGCCGAGATACAAAATCTTCTGCCTAACACATGGAGAGAGCCATGGAAGAACAAGAACACTTACCTCGAGACGCATTACCGTCTCCAGAGGGAAGAAAGTATTACTATGCTACGCCACTCGATTAGAAAACTAAAAGATGAACCTACCATGATGGATGACGGAGAGACATGTATTTACACAAAAGTAAGTCAAGCCTCATGCGCCTCTCCTAGAGTCGCCAGGTAGCCTTACGTGAACTAACTAGTCGCTCGTCTGAAGGTTTTTGTCAGAGGGTACTTGATGACCCGCCTTGGTCCTATGTGCCAGGTTCAATTCTCGACTGAGAGATCTGGTAAGAAGATCCGCTGGGGTCAAACCCGACGACTCACGGTCGGAACTTTGGTCGCCGTATCGACCGCAAAAGATCATTTTAAGACGATTTGCATGCCCGCTATCATATCGGAACACCGAATTCGAGATGGACTCGACCAAAACCCACCTACAATTTACTTTCAATGGGCTAATCCTAGCGATGCCATTATGGATCCGAACCAAGAACTCATTATGGTAGAGACACGCTATGGTTATTTTGAAGCTGTTCGTCATAGCATGGTTGGCCTACAGCACGTAGCTACCAACCAGACCCCTCTTGACAAGTACTTGGTCCAGGCAGACAAGAGCGATCTCCTCGCAAAATACGTCCAAGAAAATCCTCTCCGGGACGTTAGGTCACTTGTGCATCACATCCCAGATTCCTCATCAATGACAGAGAGTGAGAAAAACGCGAAGATAGCCGAGGTGTGTGAACCTCTTCGGAACTACTCCGTACTCGAAGGCTTTGACGGCCAGCTTTCTCGGTACACCAACCTGGACAATTCTCAGCTCAGTGCTGTACATCGTATCCTAACGAAAGAGTTGGCGATTGTCCAGGGTCCTCCTGGGACTGGGAAGACATTTACTTCGGTGCAGGCTCTACGGATCCTTTTGGAAAGCCAAGAGAAAGGTAGCAATGTAATTATTGTCGCGGCTCAGACGAACCACGCCGTTGATCAAATTTTGCTTCAACTGATCAATGCCGGCTTTAAGGTTGTACGGCTTGGTGGACGCACTCAGAACGAGGAGATCAAGCGTTACAGCATGTACAACCTTCGGAAGCGCACTAGGACGTTATTGAACCCACAAGCAGACAGAGATTTCAGAACATTCGAGTCGGCTCGCAAGAGGAATATCACAGAGCTAGAGAAGATCATCGACAATGTCTTCCCCGATAACTTGATCGATCCCAACATCTTGAGATCTACGGGTGTTATATCGGAAAATCAGCTCGAGTCTCTCCTTGCCGAACAGGAATGGAGCGACGCACCGTCCTCACAAGGCCAACCACACGGCCTGTTGGCGGAGTGGCTAGGAGATCAACTCGTGCAGGCGAAACGGCAAGATGAGAAAGATCCAGAATTTGAAGCGTTCGAAGACCATGATAGTATTGATTTAGAGGTGGAGGATTACGATATGGAGCTCGACAACTGTATTGATGATGAGGATGAGAACACCGGCCGCATAGAAGGCAGGTTTTTGCCAATTAAGCATCTATGGACAGGTTTAAATACTCACAATTATACCGAGGATGACCTTGTTGTTCGCAGAGAGCTCCGTAAGCCGAATCTATGGGACGTAGACGTTAAGTATCGCGGTGCCGTCTATCAGTCCTGGCAAAAGGAGCTACTATTACGGCATCGCCAAAGATTCCGCGACGTACTGGCCGACAACGCTCGAATCACGAAGAACCTCAAGATCAACCGCTGGTACAAAGATACGCAATGCATCAAATCGCAGCAGATTGAGATTATAGGGTGCACTACCACGGGCTTATGCAAGTATCGTGGTTTGCTAGCTGCTCTCCGACCGCGCACTATGTTGATCGAGGAGGCAGCTGAGACACGGGAGGCAAATATCCTTTCCGCATTGTACGAGTCGCTTCAGCAACTTATTCTAGTCGGCGACCATCAACAGCTGGCTCCGCATAGCGATACACCCGGCCTAGGGGGAGAGCCGTTCTGCATGCGGGTGTCTATGTTTGAACGCCTTGTCTATCTGAATATGCCTTTCACCTTCCTAAACATGCAGCGAAGAATGATCCCGACATTACGTGAGATATTGAACCCATTTTATCCAGACCTTCAAGATCATCCCGTGGTAACCCAAGGCCACGCCAGACCGCCCATTCCTGGCATGATGTACCCTTCATTCTTCTTCCATCATACTTGGACCGAGGGCCAGGACGAGAACTTGAGCAAGTTTAATATCCTAGAGGCCGAGATGATAATCCACTTCATAGACTATCTACTCATGAACGGTATACCAGCAAGCCAAATCACCGTTTTGACGTTCTACCGAGGTCAAAGAAAGAAGATTATCACCCAGTTCAAGAATAAGATGAAACGGTGGGCGCCCTTTACGAACGTTTTCACGGTGGACTCGTACCAAGGAGAGGAAAACGACATTGTTATTTTGTCGCTAGTGAGAAGTAAGGGTCCTAAAGGACCGCACCAAGCAGGCTTCCTCCAAGATAGGAACCGTGGCGTTGTCTCAATCAGTCGAGCTCGCCGCGGCTTTTACGTCTTTGGCAACATGATTAATCTAGCATTTGCTAGCGAAGCATCATGGAACATGTGGGGAAAGGTACAACAAGTCTTCGAGGCGCAAGGTCGATTTGGAGAAGAATCTCGTTTCCCAATTACATGCCAGAAGCATCACAGGACAACTTGGATGTCGCACCCAGAAGACTGGGTTAACTGCCACGGCGGTTGTGATCTGAAATGTCCAGATCGGCTTGGTTGTGGCCATTTATGCGGACGTCGATGCCATTGGTATGTACACAAGTCATTCTCCCATCACATTCCATTATAGTATAGCTAACCTCGTCTCTCCAGGGCGACCCATGATCAGCTGATCTGTCGAGAACCATGCGAACGAGTCCTCTCGTGTGGCCATAGGTGTCAACGTTTTTGTGGTGAGGGATGTCTGTGTAGCTGTGCTGATTTCACCGGCGCTTATCCTCACGATGAATTTTTACCTGAGGGTGGGACTCTCGGCATAGAGCCGGGTGTAGACTATGATAAATCCCGGGTAGCACCATTCATAAGCCTGGACCAACGTCGCGCAAATGTAGCATTGGGTGGTAGAGGCAATCTACGAGGTAGTCGACGCCCCCCTGACTCCAGACCGGGTTTGGGGTATGGATGGACTGACTTCGATGCTCAAATGGACGATGAGAGGACGTCTAGAGAAGTTCTAGCGGGATCTTCTCATCCGCTAACAGGGACTGCGATTCAAGATACCTTCAGGCCAGTAACGTTAGACGACCATGGTGTGCGCAATGTGGGGAAAAGTATTATTGCCAGGACTTCACCATCACCCGAGAAGAACAACGATGAAGTCCTTACTTTCAAGGATGATGTAGAGACAGCTATCCTCGGCACCGGTTCATTGAACCTTGGTCATGGTGGTATCCCTAGTACACCAGCTAAATACGGCTCAGCCATACCCCCAGCCCCGGGTGGCTTACAGCAACACAACACCAACGTAACGCCATCGCAGCCGCAGGCGGGAGCGATTGCCTTGGGTTCTCGTCCGCAACCTCAAGAAAGCTCGTGGTCCTCTAATATTGCGACAGTGCCTGCAGGATATCGGGCTGACAAGCCAGAATGGGAATTGCCCACTTATACCGACACAACTTCTATTGCGAAGAGTGACAGAGAAGTGGAGGGTGATGTTGCGGTGAGACTGAGTAGTAGCGTTGAAGAGGATGACCTGATTACTTTCTAATTCTCTGTTTTGACTCTTTAACCGGGGACGGGAAGCTATCGAGGCCTCGAAGATTCTGGTATGATCTGAAAACCTAGGTAGGAGGCTGATGTTAGCTTCGAGTGTCAGTGGAAAGGGTGACTGGCTAGTCTATAGCTAATAATTTAAGCATTTGCTCTTGGCTACGTACTATTGACTGCATGGCAAGATAATCATTAATTAAGTATAGCGCGGGTGTTTCGTAGCGCAATATGATGAACGGGGGGGATTCGATGGAATTTTCTTGTTCAGTATATACTCAGCATATGGGGAGGCTCAGCTGGTTATCATACTATATCCCCCGTGCTGTTCGCGATATTAGTTACAATAGTCCCGGAGCTCCACGCCGCGGTATGCTAGACTTCTATGAGGATGCTGCAACAATCTAACTGTGTAACAGAAACCGCGTCGAGAGGCCCATAGTGAGTGCATACTTCACCACCACCTTCTATAACCTTCACCCCGGCGAGGTCCATCGTAGTAGGTACTGTAGTCTATAACCATATATTAGCTTATAAGGTACATAAAGATCTGGGTATCTAGATGTATAAGGTTATAGCACGTTGCTACACCGACTCACCCCTTGTACGGCTGATTCCAAGCTGATCAGCGACATTTACGTAGCCATCGGAGCCGATGACGCCTTTATTCTTGATCTTCTTGATTGTATCATCGTCACCCTGCCACGGGGTGCGGCACATAGGACAAGTCACCTGATCCCTGGTGCTCTTCCGTTTGGTGACCGCCCACATCTCGAAACATTCTTTATGGATATTCTGCCCGCAGGTTGCACGGCAGTAGACGGCGTCTTCGGCACCTTCAAAAGGCGTGAAACAGATTGGGCAGTCATCCTCAAGGGATTTGCGGTTCTTGTCATATGTCTCTGCGCCGGATTGGCCTTCCGTCTCGATGGGAGGGGCATTCTCTAAGATTTCCTGCAGCTCAGTGGCTAGCAAGGCAAGCTGATAAACCAGGTCGAAGCGTGCACGAAGAACTCTTGACAAGACCTAGTCAACGGTTATTAGGGCGGGTCGGGCCAGGCTAGAGACGTCGGATGTGACCTTGAGAGACTAACATATATAATATGTTTGCATTGATGGCCGGATTGGGCATGAGGACAAGTGCAGGTAGGCTGCTGTGCAATGTGGGTGACGTAGATGTTACCAGTAGAGCCGGTTAACTCGACGAACTCCTCGGGGCAATATGCCGTGCCAGCGCGCGTCCTCTCGAGGACGTAGAATCTGAGTTAACGAGATCAGTGGGTGTTTTATATCTTAGGTGCGTATTGACATCTATATGAGAATGTGCGAACCTTTGCGATGTAGCTCGATCATAAACAGCGGAGAAATTTTGGGGAGGTTTAGCACGAAATCTATGTGTAATACAAGCATTAGTTATTTGTTTGTTTGCATATTATTTATTATAGTTATACGATCGTAAACAAGACGATTGCTGGATAGATGGATAGGCAGATATATGGCTGACCTTCTCAAACGTTTCTCTCCAGTATCGACTTTCTTTTGAGATTTCTTAGGTTTCGCACAATCCTCCTCCTGGAAGGGGGAAGAGGCTTTGCGTTTTCTCGAAGTACGCGCACCGTTCGAAGTGTTAAGTTTAGGTTGTATGTTCATCTTGGATATATAATAATCTATTGCATAATCTCAGATGACGATTTTATGTAGTCTACTCACGATACGGATAAGAGATGTGCTGGTACTTAAGTAAAATGGTTGATAAAAAAGGAGATGGATGGACGGTGGAGCTGCTAATCGCCAAAGCGACGCCAAGTCATGTGACGTCATTACCTGCAATGTTAGTACATCGTTACATAGGTACCTATGTACGTCGTATGTGTACAGAGGTGCCAAGGTACATACGTACCTATGTAGGCAAATCCTACGAATACATGTACCTCTGTAGACAGGTCAATCGGTTGAAATGTGCGTTGATTATTCGTAAGTCTGGTGGCCTTACAGGCCCTACTTAAATAGCTGCATTACGGCCCTTATCGTACCTTATCGTACCAGGTGACGTGGATTACACCCTGAGCTCCTTCCAACAACCTCTATATAAGGCGGCATGATATGTCGACAATCCGAGAACGGAATTACATGAATCCACGATGTCTAGATGCGATGAATACATAAGCTTGTAGGCAATCGTAGTTCATTGCTTTTAAACATGTTGATCATCTACCTCATACCGCAAAGTGAACGTAGTTAACTGAGCCCCCGAAAAATGAACCTCACACTGAAGAATTCAAATCTCCGTGTAAGCCTATAATATATACCGAACCGGAGGCTCCGCAACACCGTAACGACAGAACTGTAACCCTTGATAATCCTATGCGTACACGATGACAATTATCATCTTGCCGCTACTTAGGTACCTAAGTCATACCCTCCATTGATGCTCTCTAATGCTCTGTTCCCCCAGTCCTCTGCGCCGGGAATCGTGTTCGTAGAACTATAGTTAAACACAAACGATACTCGACCCGAGACATTCCGTATAATACAACCCTGTACCGTTTTCGAATTCAGGAGGATCATGTGAGGTATCCCGTCAAGAGTATTAGCCAGGCTACTATTCATGACCGCTTGTTCATCAAGTCGATCACAGTGCCCGTTTCAAGAACGGAGGCAAGTAGCCTTTCCCCCCTACCGTTCAAACTGTTTTACCCCCGCAGTCCGGAATCTTGACGCCCTCTTTCAGGTTCCTATTGACATCCATGAGGCCCCATTGATCTTCCCATTCTTTTCCGGGCGTATCGAAGCTGATTTTCCAAGGCTCGTCAAACATCTCAAACCAGAAGTAGTTGGTCCCATTCTCGAGGGCCTGGCAAACCCAGTTCTCCATCAGTGTATTCAATTCGTCGATGCCGGCCACTGATCCGTTAGGACAATCTGTTATCTTGTCATCACCACAATTAGTTCCACCCTTCGTCGGCCAGCCGATCTCGGAGATAATATTCTTCTCAGTTTCCGTCTTGAAGAATCCGTGGGCCTTGTTCTCCCAGAACTGCCACGTCCAAGAAGCGGCGTCCTTGGCATTAACACCGGCAAAGAAAGGATGGATATTGCCCATGATGTAGTCGCTCATACTGGCCAGTTGCGAATCCCAGTTATCACCGAGATCGCTCGTGGCGACGGGGAGATTCCAGTCGTGCTTAGTCAAGTTGGTTCTCACCGAGTCCAGCAGTTTACTAAGCTCTGAAGCGGTCATCTGCTCTCGGAACAGGATCTCGTTACCAATTATGAGTCCCTTGAATGGGTCAGCCCCGTACTTATCCAAGATGTTCCACATCTTGCTTAGCTGGCGCTCGTTCGTAGTAGCGTTTCCATCTTGCCATACTCCAAGCCATATTTTGATATCATTCTCGAGCTTTAATTGTCGTAGAGCATGGATCGTCATCTCCGTTTGGTTGCAATCGGTGCCGTAGAGTCGAATGATATTTGTTAGCTGCGAGAGGACAGCAACATCTCGGGTAACGTTATTCTGGGAAGGCGGGTTCTCAAGGCAATCCGGGAACTGAACGTTGATAGGCGTGTAGTCAACACCGGGAAAGACCTTGTGCAGGTCGTTATTGTTCATTAGTGCTTGAATCTCAGTAGATGTGTCGTCCAGATCCCCATTCATAGCTGTGTCCGATTCAGCGGATTGGACTCCACTGGAGCTGCCCGAACCGCCACTACTTTTGTTTCTATGAGCCAAGATCCCGCCGACGACGCCACCTGCTATTCCACCGGCGATAACAAGGCCGACGAGAACCAGAACAAACCACTTCCACTTTTTGCGCTTGTTATTTTGACTAGACAGCCATTCGGACTGTTTCTCGGTCCCAGCGCCCGCCTTATACCCACCACTTACGTCGTCAAGCCTGCCAGTAGAGCTCGCATTTTGTACTGGGTCGTAATTGATACCGCTATTCCGATTCCTTCCTATCAGCCCGCCCATTACGCCGCCGGCAGCCGCAGCACCAGCGACACCGGCTGCAGAGCCGTTACCACCTCGATGACTCGACCCCCCTAGACTCAGTATGCTATTCCGAGTGGAACGTCGGTATTCGAGGCCGTCATCGCCGTCATCGTCAATGTCGTTCGGATTGAACTCGCCTAGCCTAGGATCCATCCTTTGGCCGTACGCCATATGAGGATCCCGGAACGGATCACCAGAGTAGCCCGGCATACCCCAGGTTGGCGTCCCTTGGCCCGAATGAGACATGGCCGCAGTTACTGATGGAGCGAGACTGGGCGAGGAATTGTAGGTCTGACCGGATGGGAGATATGGGCCGGAACCGTATCCCGGCGACGTGTCATAACTCCGATCGTATGCGTGGCTCTGAGGCTCGTCGTAGGGGGCTTGCTCCGATGGAGTAGCTTGGTAGACATCCGAGTAAGGGGCCTGCTGGCGCTGTGGTTCTTTATATTGCTGAGCTTGTCTCATAGCTTCTAGTCCACTTTCTCGTGCGTTCCTATCAGCGACACTCATAGCTAAACCGGGCATTCCACTAGGAGCAGCCACGCTAAAATTGTCGGCACCCGGAGTGACGTTAGACTGAGGGGTCTCGTGTCCCCAAGTAGATATATTCTTCTCGCGGTGGGACGGCGGGATGGGTCCAGTTAAAGATGGCTGGCCCGCAGCATAAGCTCCCCCAGCTACAGCTCCGGCTCCGGCTTCAGCTTCAGCTCTAATCCCGGTCCCAGGTGCGACGGCTCTTTCTACCCCTCCGATATATCTTCTATTCTGGTGTAGCCTGTTAAATGCCGAGTCGGGGTGAGCGCCGGGGTGTATTGATGCTTTTGTGGGCAAAGGGTGTGCTGGATGGCGATACGGCTCGGAAGAAGAAGAGGAAGAGGGAAAATCTTGGTAGAAATGAGACTGTAATGTTGGCGAGGAAGGATGGGAAGGAAGAGAGGGAGAATGTTGCTGGCGATTGGAATGTGCGTAGCGATAGTTCGGGTTTAAATTGTCGAGGGGGTTGCGCTCGTCAGGTTCAGAATTGAAAGAGTATCGACGACTCATGACTTAGGAAGAAAGTATATAGAACAAGGCGGAGGGAGGAGGGATGTCCGGGACCTTCCAAGGTTCAATTCGATATTATCACCTAGTGCAGTTGCATATGTAGCTATCGCTACCGGCCCTACGAAGGAGTGGGACTCGAAAAAGTCCGGTCCCTGAGCAAGTGGGATAACGTTAGTACATGTAAACACAAGTAAACAACCTTGGACATGCGCAGATATCAACCATGTACCTATCTGGGTAGTACCTGAGTGAACTTAAATCACTAGCAGTAGATTGTATAGGTATACGTACAGTAGAGACCAAGGCAGCAAGGGCGATGAAAGAGTACCTGAAGGCTAAAGGACAAACAATGGGAAGTAGCAGGTGATAGAAAGTTGAGGTGGATTTAGAAATTAGAGGTAACACAAGCATCTGTATTGTACTACATGTACTATGTATGGTTACATGCGCCTTGAATGGAAATACACTATGTAGCAGGTCCATCTGGAATTAGAACTGATGCCGATCTAGTTCTATTCTAGGCAAGGTAGGTACCTAGAGTATAAACATCCAATATCAGGAAAGTATCCCTAGCTATTTCAATATACTATGTACATAGAAGCATATAACAAAAATATACAACTCTAAAGAAAGGTAAGTACCAAGAAACCTACATGGTAAAGCTTATATCTAGAACTTTCCCAATTTCCGGTAGTTATGCGTTCCCATACCTATAATACATATATAGGTACGGAATACCTATTTACTGACCAACCCCGCAGTCTTCGTACCTATCTAATGTATTGGTCTTCCTCCTTGATCTAAACTGCTCAAATCCTTGTTTTGGTTCAGGCATTGTATTGAAAAGTACCTGCCAAATCTAACCGAATACATATCTGGGTACCCAGGTCGTGAGTCCAAGCGCCTTTCAAGTTGTCGCAGGTATCGACATACAAGGTACCTGTGTAGTCCTTTGACTAGCTCGCCCCATGGGTACCTGGCCCACTCGTTAAACTTTGGCCTGTTTCCATAGTAGGTATGTACATATGCAGTGAGGTATGTAGGTAGGCCCATTCCATTGGTTGATGTTGTAACTTGTAATCGACGGTAGCGAATTTGGCCCAGCAACCGCCGATCGATCATCTACACTAGGTACCTACCTGACAACAATTCTCTTATGTCCTTACAGATCCAGATATTTATTTTTATTCTATTCATACAAATTTCATACCCTCCGCATTTAAAATGAAAAGGTTGCTATAAAATGCTACTCAGAATACCTACACGAAATACTACACGAAATACTACACGAAATACTACACGAAGTAAGCAGCACATAGTTACCTAAGGTTAAAGTGCCACACCGTTAAATGCCAGCATACAACCGCCCCGAGGGCTCGGTTTTCCCTTGACCCACCCCACAAGGGAATCGTAGATCGGTGGTTGGCTAACTAACCATCTATTATCGAATCCGTAACCTGTGAAGAAATCCCATGTCAGATGCCTGTGCACGGATCTGATATACTATGTACACTACGACGCTCTCCTCTAAAGCCTCAACTTCGATATACTTACCTAATAACTGCGATAGCCTTAATGCAGATTCGGATATATAGGTAGGTGCCTAACTTACATCATAAAGACTTTACATTGAAAGAAATCACCTATCAGGTAGATAAATTGATAGGTAATCGGTAGGTAATACATATTAATATATTAGTATCTGCTATCCGCAGCAAAAGCTCCGACGATGCTGTCATCAAGTCGATCGTGATGCGGAAGGCAAACGCCATACATTATCATTCTCTCCACATATCACGCCTGTTAACCGCTTTCCCCTTCCGTTTGTTCTCCATCGATGAAACGGTGTTATGTCAGACCTCCTCATTGCATCTTCCATTGCATCTTCCATTGCATCTTCGTGACGTCACCTTACTCATCCCTCAATATCCTCTGATTATATGAAGGTCTACGGCCATAGCTTTAGATGAGTCTGACCAGTTCTTTCAATTACATCCAGGAACCTAATCCGAGATCTTCCTCTTCTATATTTCATTATCACACAATAACAATGTCGGCAACCAGAAATACCGAATCCTTGTATAACCAGGGCGAGTTCCGTAGCCGCGTGCCACCCGCAGAACCTCTCACAACTGGCGGGCATAAACCCGGTGTTAAGGTCGGCAATGATGCCGCGCCGGAATTTCACGCCGAAAAGTATCCCCCTGGTACCGCGCCCCCGGAAAGCACATTCCTACCCAATCCCGTAAACGAGTTCCCAGCCAAGTCTCCATTGATCCCTCCCGCGGATACCCTTGGCGGTACTACATCTCAAGCCCTCTATACTGGTCTGGGTAAACCGTTCCAAGGCCAAGTATCAACTGAGGTGCGCGGCAGTCTACTAGGCGAGGAAATGAAGAAACGAAAAAAAGAGCATGCGGGGTTAGAAGGTGTTGGGGCGAGTGAGGGTGGTGATATCGCTCGTGATAAATGGGTGCGTCAGAAAGGGGCAGACCTGCCTGAGGGCGTGGAGAAAGGCACAAGAGGGAAGGCGAACCCCGAATATCCCGGTGCAGAAGACCGCCTCCCGACTGGTGCGGAACAGGTGGCGGCCGACGCGGCCCAGCGCTAAGTGCCGGAGCGCGACTACGACCACACGCAATCTGGAAACCTCAAATAGGGAGGTTGTATAGACTGTATTAAGTAATAGCAAGAAGACAAGTATGCAAGCTGCTTAATGAAAGTGGTTATATATACCAAACAGTTGATCTAGGCGTCCTAATAATTCGATTATGCCCTACTAATCTAACCTAGCGACTAGTTATCTAACCTAGAGAGTTGACATTAATAAGTATTAATAGGTATATTCGGACTGAGACCGTATTATTTAGCTACTGCCCATGATTATCATGTGTAGGGCGATAGGATTGGAAGACCGGTAAAATAACGTCAGGGAATATGCGAGTAGCATTGATCTACTCTATACACACACACATACATGGAGCAACTCCGTTGTCCAGAGATTTAATGCAATAAGACGTTTAATTTCTCGGTCCTACTACGTATAGTATCTCTCGCTTAATTTACGACCACAGCTGAAATAACCCCTGTTGTCCGCCTAGGATTCCGAACGTTCTCGCCCGGTGTACACTAGCACGAAGTTGGTCCGTTCACCATCCTGTCGGGGTATATTTTGTTGGCTTTCTCATATATCAATCAGGATATAAATTATCTCTTACAGGAAACCCAACATACTCTCTGCACATGTCCAACAGTTTTCTTTTTGAACGAGTTATCCCGCAATATCAACATACTGCCGTCTATGTGTTGACATGCACGAACTTGTATGCCGAGAACCCGCATCAGATATCATGGACCCTGATAACACGAGATGAGCCTGGCTGTACAAAAAGCGCTCGCCTACCTAGGTAGTGCTATTAAAGCAAGCTACCCTGGGTATGCAAGGAAAAAAAATGACACTTGGCAACTGAATTAAGCAACCAGCTCCAACTTTATTGACTTCAATTCGCAGCCCTTGTCTCCTAGCATCACCGCCATTGGTCTTGACTCTGTGGTGGCTACCAGTGCCAAGAAGGCTTTAAGCCCTATGTGCTCCGACGAGAATTGACTAAATGGTCTTGAGACGATAGAGACGGTCAGAGAGAAGAATTTGGGAAAATGTCTCTTTAAGGATTGCGCGAGTCTTCTCTCTTCTCCTCGGTCATCTTATTCTTAACAATTGGTTGAAACCATTTCCTAGTCTCTACATGACGGAGAGCATTCATTCATCACGCTTCGGATCGTTGCATTGTGGGCTGTCATTCGTTCCGGTGTATCCCCATAATTATTACAATGGGATTCGCACCGCTCACAACAACAATCACGCCAACCGCTCTAGCACCGCGGGCGACTTCTCTTGATCACGATGGCACACCACCCGTAGCCGCGTTGACTACGGTATGGACGCCTTCCGATGGCTGCTTTCCGGTTTCTACCCGTCCTACGACGGATATCGATATGTTTTGGACTTCAAACCCCGAATGCGCTCCTCCTGGCTACGCTAGCTACTTCGAGACATATTATTATTCTCCCGCCATATGTCCCAGTGGGTTTACTGTTGGCTGTTCGCGATACGGCAATTTTCAAGGCCCATCCGTCGAACCCACTGAAACAGCTGTTCTTTGCGTTATGAGGTAACTTATCCTCAGCTATGTTAGCTTGTTATAACAAGGGTTAACTCTTAACAGTGATTATTCATGTACTCCTGATGAATGGAACTACTACGCAACTAACACCGACTTATCGTGTATGTTATATTGAAAGTCCCCCTTGACCCGTCAAGAGTTTCTCGATCATATTTCTCATGGGATAGAGTAATCGCTGATTCGCCGTTATAGATGCACAAGTAATGATACAGATACGTTGGGCATCGAGTGACCTTTCTATCTTAGAAACGCATCCCTTGACGCCTGGCTTGACTTTGGCGGCGGGAACTTTGGGTGGCGAGACCGACGTACCAGGGACCCCGTCGTCATCTAGCGCAGCAGTGACAGGGCCGTCCGCAAATCCGGACACTAACGGTGTCGGCTTGTCTGTTGGTGCTCAAGTTGGGGTTGGTGTCGGCGTGGGCCTGTTTGGTCTCTTAGGTCTTGGATTGGCGGTCTTCTTCATACTCAGGTACCGGAAGAAGCGTACGAACAGACAGGCCGCCAGTCAGCCTCCGCCCATGCAACAGCCTCCTCCAGGCCAATATCCCTTTCACCAATACCCTTATATACCTGGTTCGGGACCTGCTGGACAACCGATCCAAATATATCCCCAGACTACCTCTTATCCTGGATATTCAACCTATGTCGACCCTAAAACTGGCGCTGCAACTTATTACTCCGCGGTTCCTCAACCTACTGAGTTGGAAGGCACCGTTATCAATGGACTAAGCGCACATAATAGCCAGGAATTACCATCCGTCCCAGGGTCACAGCCATCTCAACTTCAAAATTCTATGTTTTCTAACGGCCAACCAATGCCCATGCACCCAGGTTCCAGTGACAATCCTCCTATCAGTCACTACGAAGCTACCGGCGAGCTAGCAGTAGCCGAGATGTCCAGGAATAAGGGACCTGTCTAATCTATAGGAAGTACCGACAAGCCGCATGTGCAACAGGAAATGGCTCATCTAATAGCTGAACAAGCGAAATTGGACGCCAGAAGAACTCGGCTGATGGAGTTGGCGGACCTGGACGAAGAGGAATAATGGATACGAACAAGAATTCAACAGCTCGGACAAGCACAATAATGAACCACCATAGCCTCCAGGCATAGTCGAGTTACTAGTCATCTCATATTATAAGAATTATTAAGCGTTATAGAAAGACTAATGAGGAGCACAATACCAGGTTAAATATCGCCATCTTTCCAATTATCTATTAATACTACACAACCGAACATTAATAGGAGGTACGCGTGATATCCTAATGCAGTTTGTCTATCATTGGAATATTTGGCATTAAGCAAATTTCGGAATACTTGTGGCACATATTGGGTGAGCCGGAGAAGGATAAAAATCAAGAAAATAGATGCGAACGTTGAGCAGAAGATGGTAGGGGTGAATTTGGATACGTAGCCACAGTCCTTGTCAATATATATATCCCCGTAGCTGATGGAACACGAGGGGCAAAGCTACGCAGGTATTCCTTTGCGTAACATAATAAGACCGGCAGCAAGGCAAGCTTGACAATCTACGGTATGCCTGCCGCGGACGCATCAATAAATTACAAGTCATTTCGTAGGGCTTACGAAAATACAATTAGAAAAAGCAAACTTGTCACAATCAATCAAGCGCATCTGCCTCTTGAACCCCTCCGTCAAAGCTTCCTCACCACCCTCATCGTTGCCTACCTTCCTTCTCTTTACAACTTTTTCGTCCGCTTCACACCACCACCACTTTCTACCACAAACATCATCCACCATACCCCTCTTTCTTCTATTTTCAACCATCAAACCATCAAATCATAATATCATTTAACAACCTACTTGAACCCAAATCCGGCACTATTGTCATCATGTCAGCCGTCGACAAGAAAGACATCACTGAGAAGGAGACTCAAGTGCTTGCCATGGCTTGGAAGTGCTTTAAGGCACCCCCCGAGGTAAGCGGTTTCCAGATCTGCTATCTCTAGGCTGTCAAACATCGCGTGCAAAGTGACGCACTAACATGTACTTCTTTACAGGTTGATTATGACAAGCTTGCCAAGCTTACAGGCTACGCCAACCCTAAAAGCGTGCAGAATGTCATTTACGGTGAGTTTTTCGTATTCTGCCAATCCCTGTGACATGTTAGATATACTGCCATCGTACTGTTAACTACCAAATTTTCAAAGAGGATTTCATGACTGATTCTAACTTACTGTCATAGCCGTGAAGAAGAAAATTGAGGGTGGCAACGAGGGTCCGGCCACGCCTACCAAGCCTGCCCCCAAGGCCAAGGCTACTCCTGCCTCACGCAAGCGCAAGGTTGCTCGCAACGATGAGGAGGATGGTGATGATCCCATCACCTCGACTCCGAGAAAGCGCGCTCGTGGCAAGAAGCTAGCTCTCTCCAAAGAGACCGTCAATGATGATGATGATGATGACTCTGAGTCTGGAAAGAAGGGTATCACACAGGAGGATGACATCGATACCAAGGATGATATTGGCGAGGGAATCGTAGACTAATGTCTAATGAGTCATTAATCAATCCGCGAATCACTTAGGGGGCATCGCTTCGCGAAACTACCTAGTCGATTGATGTCAGTCGGAAACCGTCTTTATTCTATCTTGATATTTCTTATTACTTCGAGATAGTCCATATTGAAAACCGCACAAAGCTAATAGTGAATCGTACTGCTTAGTTTTACCATATTTCAACGATGTGTTATCACATTTGAAGTGGCTATCCCTATTTCTACGGGGTAATATCAGCTTGCTTGAGCCTACCTTGTCCTACGTCTTGGCCTATAACCACTACTATTTAACACTATAGGAGGCCACCCCTTACCTATACCAACCCCCATCCTTTCCAGTGTCGGCGCTCGCACTCGTTGAATCGGGCGTAGTGTTTGTCTAAGGAATAGCTTAGTGTCCCCTAGGTCTATCGTCGAACGCACTTGGGATTATTGCCTTGATTAAACGAGATCCATGGTTCAAAAAGGCTTAAACAGATGGGAGCACAAATAAACCCCAGACGTTGCCATATATTTGTTTACCTAAGACTAGTGAGTAGTTCATTCCAAAAATAGGACCAGCACGCAAGCATTGTGGTAATATAAATACTGTTCAAGGACGAATCATAGATCATGATGCCTTGTACCTGCCAACAGGTTTGAGAATAATTAGGTAGGTAGGTATTTAGGTAATTACGTATGTACCTAGGTATTGATATTCAATTTACATAAATATAGCCTGTTAGATTCTACCGGCTTAACCAGGTAATTACTCTGTATATAGGCAACCATTAGGGTTAGTAACCTCCACGGCGCGTACCGAGATTCCAAGGCACCCCTGGTTTCCAGCAGGCTGGTCGACGCCCGTAGAAACCCACACACTCCAAGCACCATCTATGCTATTAGGGCAAGCGAGGAAGCCTGCTCCGTTAAGCGTCAAGTCGTTGCTTTCATCGAGCGCGAAGGAAGTCCTCTCGCCATTTCTGGGAGCCGGCTCAGCGCCAGTTGTATATCCGAGCTTACCCTGGCCTACAAGTTAAGAGGTCAGCATAAATCTAGTAGAATACCCTAATATTGATAAGAGCAAGATGTTATTCAACATTCTTGCGATGTTATTCAACATACCCATTCCAGAACGATCGGCGTAAAGCTGCTGCGGCGTTGCGGAGGCGGCGTAGAGGTAGAGACCGCCATCTTGAAGGTAGAACGTAGCGTAGTCGGCAGGGCCAGCATCACAGGAGGCGTTCTGGCTGGGAAGCTTCAAAAAGAGACTACCCTTGGCCGCTTCGAAACTGGCAAAATGGACCTCGCTGGCAGATCGAAGAGCCATTAACGAGAACTTGGCGTCAGGTGAAAGTGGTGCTCCCGGGGTTGCTTGCGGCAGAGCAGTTGAAGCTCCGACGAAGAAGGGAATTGCGAGGGCGAAGTTCTTGAAGAGCATTATGGCGGTTATGTGTTAATTAGAGATTAGAGTGATGTAAAGGGCGATGCAAATCTTTGGTGAAATGGTTAGATTTATCGGAAGTAATATCGAAATGAGAGAGATATTGAAGCCTTTTATATCATTCTCTGTCAAGTCTAGAAGCCTTTGGGGCTCTATAAAGGAGAAGCCCAGCCTGACATCATCTGCATATGTACTATGTAGTGGTCTAGGTGCAATACGAAGGCAGAGAATACGAGGATTCAAAAGTGTTCTTGGCGATACTCCGTTGCCGAACAGCTCAGTACCAAGTTAGCCGATTGGCTCAGCTCTGGGGCATTTCAAGGGCCATCTCGAGATGTGGAACCGTCCGCTGGAGATGATCGACATCATATTGCCGGCGAATGAGCCCACAACCTCCTTAGTCCCTTTTCTACGTCGCGAAACCCAGCCTACCCTTTTTAAATATCATTATGCATTATCGCCCGTTTTGAACTAGACTGCTTGATAAAAATGTCCCGTAACATAATATTAGACTAGAATACGGGGAGATGATATCCTTGCATGGACATTTTTAGTCTAGCTACGTACGGAATAAATGTTAAGTTAATGATTTGAATGTATAAGTAGTTGTAACTAGCTATACGTACAATCGATTATATCGAAATAAAACAGAATAAAGAAAAAACAAAAAGGAGAGGGAAGGGGGTGGGTAATACGGGAGAGATAAATGGGATTAAATACTTTGGTTCGTTTGAAATCCTTCAACTCCTCAATATATCAGTCAGTAGCATAGGTTCCAACTTTATATGGCAATATCTCGATACTGCCGTCGGTTCTGCTTTATTCTCGGTCACGTTGTGTGGTGCCGGAAACTTACCTACACTATTGTATAATAGATTTGAACGGTACTGATGTTGGCTTTCGCTACGTCGCACCCAAAGGATGCTGCGCATTAATCAAGGGAATGGGAAAGAGGCGGAGAGAGTCTCCGAGCTCATAAGGAGGTTGTTCGAGTCTTGGAAAATAGTGGAATAGATATATGTAGATTCTAGCGGTATGTCCTCAGGTGCCAGCGAGACACGGTGGAGTATCTCTCAAAATCAAAGTAGTCTGACAGTCTGATTTGTTCAAAAAGTTCACCATTCATTTTGATTGGACATATGTACCCTAGATAGATTTACTCCACCGTGTCTCGCTGGCACTTGAGGACATGGTTTTTTTTTTTAAAAAAAAAGAAAAGAAAAAAAAAACTTTGATATAGGTGGGAAGCCCACCCGTTCGGGAGTACCTCGGCTCGGGTCTTCAGTCTTGCCCGTTTTCTTATCAATGCAAGATGTTTCTTATCATGTAACCATGTCCCTCTTATCTATCGATATGGAACTTATGACATCAGAATCCCACCCCATAGCTACTACACAGCTAGGTACTAAGCTAAAGAATTGCCTATTATAGAGCCTAATCCAGCATCTAATTGGATGGAAGTGTGAAGTATATACGTCATTTGCCATGCTTCGAAAATGGCAGCCAAACAGGCGTGTTGCTGGACAGTTGTGTCATACATAGGAGGCTTGCGTTAGAGATATTTATCTAACCCGCCCAAGTATCTTGAAAACTTGTGCGATATTTCTTTACTTAAAGGTCAAAAAGCAGATATCACCCCTAAGATACTATTATTAAATTTAGACATCTCATATCGTAGTGTACGAGCGCGTCTAAACTTCCTATCTCGAATTAAGCCGCAATCATGTCAAAGTTGATAGATGACGTCAAAACTGGCCTCAAAGGCATTCGCGGAGCTGGGGACGCCATTCGAGGAGAGGCAATGGAGGTTACGGATCAAGCGTTTGACAACAACCAAAACCATCCACAAACCCAAACAACGCAAGCGAAGAATCGAGCGATCGCAGAGAAAGGGAAGCAAGACGTTAAAAATGTTGATAATATGTTTGCTCAACGTGAATGGGAGCGTAAAGGTGTTCCGAGAACAGACGGAGCTGCCTATGGAGTTGCACCGACGCATCATTCGACTACATCCGGCGAGACGGACACGGTTGCCCACAACACGACTGACAGCGGGCGTCCCAAGGGCGATCTGAATGGATTAAAATGATTGAATATTAAACACCAGCAGAAAATTGTGGAGAATTCTGATATAGCGAAGGAGTTACTCGATGACGGGTACTTTTATCTTGGTTGAGGTCTGAGCTTTGATGATTTAAGTGGTAAGGGAGTCCAGGTACTATGCAGGAGGCAGTTAGGTAAATCTCATGTTGGAGAGTTCTCAATATGAATAACGCCGGTTTTGCCGTCAATTTCCATCCCGCTCATTCTTGCTAGCGTGCTTTCGATGCCGAAAAGAGCAGACATCTCTTCGAGCGTCTTCCCTTTCGTTTCCACTACGACTGTTAGACCTAATCATAGAATAAATAGGGGTTATACTTACCCATGGCACATCGTACGAATATAAATGCAACTACACAGATGCAGGAGTAAATTATATAAAGGCCCCAGCCGATGGATGCGGCTATCGGGGGACTTGCCTGAGCTACCACGTAGCAGCTCAGCCAAAGGCTCGCCGTTGAAAGTGCGTTTCCTTTTGCCCGATACATGACGGGGAAGATCTCGGTAGCGTATGTCCAACTTCCCACACCCCAGCTAACATTGAAGAATATATAGAACAAATACGGAAAAGCAACAATGGCGTAGTTTCCATTAGAGCCGGGATTTCTCTCGGCATGCCACTGCAAGACGGTGATGCCCACCATCGCACAACACATTCCAACCAGGCCTATCTGTAGCCATGTCTTGCGTCCAAGGCGGTCGAATAGAAAGATCGGGACCCAAGAAAAGACAAACAAGACTATGCCAACTCCTCCTGTAGCTAAGTTGGCTGTCTTCGGGTCCGTAATTCCTCCGCGCCCAAAAAGGGACGGCTGGGGATCGTTTAGCATATCATCAGCACCAACGAGATGGACTTAACTTACGGTATAATATAATATCGAGTTAGTGCCTGTAATCTGCTGGAAGAATTGCACGCCCATGGCGAGTAGAGTAACACGTAAAACGGGCGATTTGAACATATCAGCCCACTTCGCTGTAGCCAATGTTTTCTCAAAAGCTACCTCCTCGGCTATCTCTGCCATTTGCAGATCGGCTGCTTCATCGCCGTGAAGCCGGGCGAGTACTTCACGAGCACACTGGTGTCTATCTTGCTGAACCAACCAACGGGGGCTAGGGAGAACCCAAAACCAGCACCCGACTCCTAAGAGAGCTGCTGGTACGACTTGAATGGCCAGTGGGATGCGCCACCAGTCGGGAGTTTCTAGAAAGTTAAATCCGTAATTTAACCAGAAAGCCACGAGCTCGCCGAAACAAAGAATCATTTGCTCTATTCCGATAATACGGCCTCTTAGCTTTGCTGGCGCGATCTCAGATACGTATAGTGGTACGCCGCCGGCGCATGTACCCACACCGTATCCCAAGATGATACGTCCGATCGTGATAGAGGTGATATTATAGGATGCTGATTGAAGTATAGCACCAATGATAAAAACTACACAGGCGATTGATAATGTTCGCTCACGGCCGCAGTGGTCGGCAAGGAAGCCTATAGACATAGCACCGACCAAGCACCCAACGTCGTAAAGCGATACCACCGCTCCCGTAACCCAGCTGTTCGCCGGTTTCATAAGGGAGATCCACCTAGCGTCCGCTACGATGACTCCCATGACACCTTGATCTGTGGAAATATCGTCAGCCTATTTCTGTGTGGAACGTAGAATAATTCGACTTAATAGATGTACAGGCGAGCTTACCATATCCAAAAAGCAATGCACCAATGGAGACGAACGCAGTAAGGAAGTAAACATAACGAAGGTTTTCAGGACGCTTCCCAACTTCACCGGCCGTTCGGCGAATAGGATTTGTTGGCTTTATATTGAACATCCTCTACTTATCTACCTGACTTCGAGACGATCAAACAGGTATCAAATTCATAATCTGAATAAATTAAAGGGAGAACTCAACCGCTCGGAGAAGTTGGTATGGAGATCACATATCAACCTAAAATGAAATATTGCTGTGCCTTTTATATTTAGTTTCGTGTGTGCTAGTATGCAAGTTATCAAGCATGTATTATTTCTACACAGGCAATTGTATCGGTACTAGTCCTGGGAGAACAGCGGATGCGGCAGCGCAGGGTTGGATTTCCCCACACGTGAATTTGGGATTCTGTGGGGTGACCACGGAGAAGAATCTGGGGTGCTGATCGAATGAAGCTTGTCGCCCTTGTCGTGATACCCTATTTAAATCCCAATTCAGCTAAGATCGCCACGAGGATAAGCATATTCGCTATATCAAAGTACCGAAACTTGAACTTTACCTAGGTAGTCTTGATATCAAACCAGCCACCAATTACACAACTTTGGTGCTACCGACAACGGCAGACTCAGCTTCGGGCGGCCAGTCGAAAGCATCTGACGTTTCTCAGCGATATAGGCCAGCAAGATCTTTCAGTGGAGACTATATGTCGCTCTTGTTGAGTTCTAATTCTTTTTCGTTACTCTAATACTCTTTTACTAGTTGGCTCTGGACTCTTTATCTCAAGAGCTGCCCGCGTGTCGATCTAGAAGTACTGCATATAAATTACACCAGTTGTTCTTCTTCGTCATAAATTATGCCGCACGTTGCAGATTCATCGCCCCTCATTCCTCTATACGTCAACGACGGGCTGCTAAGACCTGAGCAAGTTGGCTCTCTTCGTCACTCGTCCCCGCATGAACCTCTGGATGATCTGCGTCGGCGGTACGGACACGATGGCTACCTTTTCTTGAAGGGCCTCC
This sequence comes from Daldinia vernicosa, assembly GCF_022497035.1. NCBI lineage: Eukaryota > Fungi > Ascomycota > Sordariomycetes > Xylariales > Hypoxylaceae > Daldinia > Daldinia vernicosa. Next base: position 54,603 of record NW_025953995.1, on the reverse strand, counting down.
TGCCACGGGAAGACGTACTCAAGGCTAGAGAGGCATATTTTACCCTTCTGGCCCCCAGCGGTGTGCTTGCACCTGGAACTCTTCCAGTAGAAGGGGTTTTCGATAAGGACAAGGATAAATTGGATTTCCCTGGAATGGTAAGTGTCCTCTATCAGTATCGTGAATCCTCGCTTAGGGGAAATCATTATATACTTAACTTAGTGCCTATCTTATTGCTAACCAACTATTAATTAGTATGTAAGGCATCTTAAATGTGTTCTCATTATCCTGTTTCATGGTAATAGCTATCTGGAAAAATGCTTCTTCGTTATCTTGAATTTACATTACGTATTATGATAAAAAATAATCTCCCGAAGAGTGCTAACGTAGAACAAGCGGAGCTGGGTCAACCGACGGGAATGGGCGTCCTCGAGGAGGTCGTTTTGTTGATCTTGCATTGCAAGCTCATGAGGAACCTTGGTATAAAGATGAGTTTTGTAAACACCCAACACTCCACTCGTTTATCAGCAAGTTCACGGGATGGGGTGATAATACTCTTGGGCTTACCAGGTCCCTCTTGAGAAACAACACGCCGCAAAACAAGGCAATAGGTGTGCATTATGACCAGATTTTCCTCCGATATGGCGAGGACACCAGCATGACTGCTTGGGTACCCATGGGCGATATCGCCTTAGACGGTGGTGGTCTCATTTACCTAGAAGGAGGCCATACTCTCGGTCGAGACATCGAGACATCTTTCTATGATCTTGCTAAGGAGACCGGGCTTTCCGAAGAAGAGACGAGGAATGCATTTAATAAAAACATGATGAGTGGAGGGTTGCTTGCAGACGGGCCGAAGGAGTTTTCCGAAGCGCATGGACGAAAATGGCTTACTACGAACTACGAGGCTGGGGACGTTGTTCTTCATACACCATACACGGTAAGACAATGGAGTAGAAGAACAACAAATATCTCAGCTGATCATCGTAAAAGATTCACGCCTCGACAATAAACAAGGACCCGAACAATGTTATTCGTCTTGGTACAGACTTGAGATTTGTCGACTCTTCCCGGCCATACGATAGGGTTTGTATGGTGATCTTTCAAGATAGAGTATCTTACTAATATGACTCATAGCGTTGGTCAAATGTGTATACGTTCGGAGATGGTGTATAGTAGATTTAATAGGCGGTTAAGCGGCTAGCACATCGGCATCGCTTGGAAGCAGGACCCATGCCAGCAAATAAAACCGAGCTGTATCGGCCAATAGTCAGGTTCCAACAGTTCATACAGATTGAAATATATAAATTGGCATCATCACCCCTATATAATGGTGATCAATACCTACCTTGCCGATTGGTCATATTCAAATTCAATGGATTGCAATTTTCTACCTAGTTTAAAGTCACCTTTAATTGAACAAAACGTGTATTAATTATAAAATGGCGACATTGTTCGTTATTGGACGAGAAAGAGTTTAATATAATTTGTACTAAGGGGTATTAGGGGTACACTGAGTGTATAGCTGCTAGCTAATAGGTTTCTAAATGGAGGACATAATCCATCTTGTATTTAGAAAGAGTATGGCTTAAGCGAATTACCGCCCTACCTGGTATACCTATAATGGGATGATACCTAACTTAATCAAGTCGTCTGCTCGTACATACAAGCAAGACAATCCTATCCGTTATCTATTGGAACGAACATACTAAGTGCTCCTATCCATGTAAAGGCCGTCCAAAATCTGCCAGCGAAGCACCCAGGGAAATTTACACTTAGTTAAAGAGTAGAGTATTGCAATTTATATTGCAATAGGCATGGAGCATAGGTATGGTATGTAAAATAGCCGCGCCTAGACTAATAATGACGACTTAGTCCCAAAATTCAACCAGAGTAACTGGCATCTCTATTATCAACGTTTAACCGCAGCTACATTCATTTCAGCTCGTACGATATAATTTACTGGCGCTGTTAGGATGAACTGATTTTAAATTCTCTATCCTAAAATGGAAGATTTGCCTCCTATTTAGCATAGCGTATTCTAGCGTCATAGATTAATGTGTTCTATTTCCTTTAGTATGGTGCTAAATTCTTGCAAAGCCCAAGCGAGCTGCTAACCTTGCCGCACCAGTGACTTTAGTGGCCGGACCAAGTGGATTCCTCCAGCCTTATTACCCCTAAATCAAGCAAATGATAAAGGAAAGATATAATCCTTGATTGAAAGTTATTCTACTGGCTATGAAAGGACGTTGTGATGCCACTAATCGTGGTTTGCCAATCACTATGTACCTATTTATAAAGGATAGCTGAAGGTATCAGAGGCAAAGCTAAGCCAACACCCCATAAAGATTCGCTGCAACCCACCACGGGGTAAATGTTGCATTGATCTTGAGTTTCCACAACTCATCGCAGAAATGAACGACCGCCGAAGATCTTAATTTACCGCGGTAAAGCGACAGGGAACCAAATCTAGCCGAAAATCATACGAGGAAGCCAGGCGTTTAGAATGACTGATTAGGCGTACATAATGTCTAGAGTTTAAACGCTTATTTGAGAAAAGCGATATACCGATCATGGCAGAAGGGGAGACGCTGCTAGATCGTGTAGGGATTTACGACAACCTCAATGAACCTGTACCGTCATGGAATCGCCCAGGAGTTATTGCGACTGTTGCGGCCTCTATGTTTGTAAGTGTAATAAAACTGATAGGTATGAAAACCCTTCTGACATTGTATACTAGTGCATCTCTTCCATCTGCATAGTCTACCGTCTTTATATACGATTCTTCGTGCTGCGCGCTAAAGGCTGGGATGACTATTTTATCTTGCTATATCTTGTAAGGGAGTACTACTCGTGGTTAAGAGAATTGCTAACGTTATATTAAAAAGGTGTCGGGCTTAATCGGCGGGATATCGCTCTGTCTTGGTTAGTACCTAGGGACCATCGATCACGGCGGTTTCGAAAGGCGCTGACCTTTTTCCAGCTCCCCAATATGGGTTGGGTCAACATTTCGTAACCCTTGACTATGGTGATATTCAATCGTATCTAAAGGTATATTTGATCATATAGCCAATGGCGGGATGTAATATGAAAGCTAATTCTAGCGGGTGTCCTAGGTGTTCTATGTAACGAATGCGTCCTATAATATGTCGACGACCCTCATCAAGATGTCCCTCTTATTCCAATACCTACGCGTTTACCATAGCGGCAGCCTCCGTACAACATGCATTGTAATGTTAATCATTGTTAGCATCTGGGGTGCGGCGTACACCTTTATGGGTTGGGTACCCTGCTTTCCAGTTAGCGGATACTGGAAAATGGGAATTGGAGCGAAATGTTACGGGTTCGGTTCTACAAATGCCAACGAGGTTTTCAAAACATATATAGCACATACTTCGGTTAACACGATACTGGATATGATCGTGTTTGCGATCCCAGTGCCACTATACTTCAGACCAGGCACCGCTAGAAGAACTAAACTTGGTTTGGTTGGGTTGATAATCATGGGGGCAATGTATGTGAAAACATGATTAACCGATGCATAAAAATCAATGCTAATTTACGATAGCGTGAATGGGTTTACAATGTGGCGGCTTGCGACGCTTGTTGAGCACAGAGCGACAACCAGCCCGACTTTCGATCCGACGTGGTACAGTCCGATTAGCATCGTACTTGGGGCGTTGGAGGTAAACGTAGCAAGCATCTGCGCCTCGGTGCCCATTTTCTGGCCTTCTTTAAAGGCTCGACTTGATGAGATATTTGTCACCAGAGAGGTTACGATTACACTTCACCGTCGTTCGAACAGATCCTCTGGCGATGTTGGAGATAACGTTGAACTTCAGCGTACAGCAAGCGAAGATCGCGAAAATAAATGGAAAAGATGTCCTAGCAGAGCAGGAAGCGAGTCGAGCCAGAGCCGGTTGGCCGAAATAGCCCCTGTGGAAAAGAGAACTCAACATTACATGGATGATTTTATCTTGAATCAGGTAGACCCTTTCAGGAAAAAAGGCGCTTTTGTTGTCGAGTCGGAGATTATCTCGGATGGTCTCAGGAGGCAAAAGTCGAAACGACAATCGCGAAATAAAGGTTGATGGTTGACCTAGCGTGTATATCTATTGAGAGCGTTCGTATATCCATGCCAGAATTGTTACAACTTATTTTGGTCAAAGGCCGTAGTCGGTGACGAGGAGAGAAAAAGGGGGTAACAATGCCCATCCATTTCTTTAATCACATAGTGGAGTATGCAACTAACAGCATATTCAATTATAGATATATAGGTACCTATCCATTTCAAAAGATAAGGAACCCCCTTCGAAAGTGACCGAGGTTAGGTTAGACATCTCCATTGGAGCTTGCCCATTTCTCTTATCACTACCTAACCTACCTGTTTATATCTTATATCCCGACTGCCTCCCTCCGGTTCTGATGATGTCTTCAATAAATCCCCGAGGCTGTCGATCAGAATGACAAAGCATCACGCATTACACACTAAGGGTCATATCCCGTTCTCACCAAGCGGATCGCGGGGGGTATCACGAGGAGTATCGCGACCGCAGGCTTGGAAATTGGCCGTCGGTGTGTTCATTGGCCTCTTCTCACTAACCTTCCTGCTCTGCCAGGTAGATGGGGAGCGCATGACAACGATTATTTATCTTTTTACGAAATTAAACTCTCATGATATATTACAATTATCTTCCACCGATTGGAAATGGGGCGATATCAAACCCAGTAGAACCTTACAGTGGCACCGTTGCTACAATGACACCTATGACTGCGCAAGACTCGATGTGCCGATGGATTGGCTTAGTCCATCTGATGATGCGCAGGCACGGGTCGTTTTGGCCGTCATACGCCTCAGAGCCGTTGAACTTGACGACTATAAGGGTCCCTTATTTTTTAATCCGGGAGGTCCTGGGGGATCCGGGGTTTATGCACTCAAAGATCGCGGCGCACTTCTACAGGCTATTGCTGGTAAGAACTACGATATCATATCCTTTGATACAAGGGGCGTCGGCGCATCGCTCCCGCGGGTTCACTGTTGGGGATCTCAAGAGAAGAGTCGCCTTTGGGAATTGCAAGATGTTGGCGTGGTTAATTCCCATCCGGGAGTCATATATGACGTATTTGCACGAGCAACCGCCTTTTCCCAGGCTTGTGAAAGAAACGTGAACAGTTCGAACCTTCTTTCGCATATCAGTACTGCATCGCATGCTAGAGACTTACTTGAGATTCTCCATCAGACCGGGCAGGACAAGCTCAAATACTGGGGCTTCAGCTATGGGACGATACTGGGCGGCGTAAGCATCCCCTGAGACTAAGTATATTCTTTGTTGCACCCGTATCAACGAGGAGATCCTCACATAGGCCCGCTTCTCTATACGTGCGATTCTCAACATCACCACGCTAACCTCTGTTAATTTATCTAGGTATTCGCCGCGATGTATCCTGACAAGGTCGAGAGGCTCGTTAGCGACGGTAAGACTGGCCTTACGAGAATGCCTAGCTGATAAGTATTGACAAGGATATTTTCAGGTAACGTGGATTACCGGGAATGGCATCTAAACTCACATATCAACTTTCTACACGATACCGATAAAGTGATGGAAGCTTTCTACAACTTCTGCTACGAAGCTGGCCCATCTAGTTGTGACTTCTATGCCTCAAGCCCGGCAGCCATAGAGCGAAGGCTAGCCAGCCTTCTCGAGCAGATCAGGGAACATCCCATAATTGTGCCAGCCGCTGAATCAGGGCCTGATATGCCGCAGCTAATCACTTGGTCCCACCTCAAGCGGTTGATTTCCGCTGCACTTTACCGGCCTATCTTCATGTTCAAGAAGTTCGCCAAAGTCTTGAGGGCCCTGGAAGACGGCGACGGTGAGCCTTTCTACCAATTAGTTAAGTCGGAGAACTCGGCGCCACCGATATGCTCGATAGAGGCAATACCACCCAACGTACCAAGATTAGAGGAAGGGAACGATGATGCGTTTCCCGCAATTCTTTGCGCGGACTCGCCTCCTGTGTCAGACACAGTATCGGACTTTGTAGAATTTGTCGAAAAGCTTATGCGTATTAGCTCTGCTGCCGGCGATGTCAATGCTCTCTTTAGATTGGCTTGTATAGGCAGGACTATCAGACCACATTGGAGGTTTGAAGGTCCATTCGAAGGCAACACGAGTCATCCAATCCTCTATATAGCCAATATGGCCGATAATATTTCTCCGCTCATCAGTGCAAGAAATAACTCGCAAGGTTTCCCAGGCTCTGTCGTCTTAGTCCAGAACTCCTACGGCGTGAGTGATCATATTCTCCGACTTATATATGAATTCCCATGGGCTAACACAACCCCCCGCGCAGCATACTAGCCTTTCTGCCGCTTCAACTTGCACCGCCAGTTATATCCATGCCTACTTCCAGAACGGCACGCTTCCGAAACCGGGAACTACTTGCGAGCCTGATTATTACCCATTTCAAGATGCATATCCTAACCGTGCTAACGAACTATCACTAGCTTCCCACAAGTTGTCCCAAGTTAATTGGGGCTTTCAGCCCAGATTAACCTCGTAATTATCATGATGAATTACGCCGCTTTTTATAGCCTAGAGAATATATTATTTAACTACCCTTTGGAATATTTACTTTCGTAACCCGACTACCTAGCCCACCACGTAATATACATCAGATGAATCGATGTTTGACTATATATATCCTATGTAAGTAATTAGATTATTATGGCCCTGTCCTTGTCGTTCTTCATTCGACAAGATTGTTTTATCGCTAGTAATTCATTAGCAACCATGACCTAAGTACCTCCCAAGTACACAGACCGAGATCATCATGATACTTACGGTAATTCATAGTTAGGCATGAAGAGCGATCCGATTAAAGCAATTACAGAGGGCCCTACAGCTGCGTATGTTATGTATTTCATTACCTCCGTAAACTGTTGCGAAATAAGCAGGACGTTATAAGCAAGGCTAAGCATCAAACTACTCACTGCGATGTTCACAGCAGTTCGTTCCGGTGAACCCCATTCTGGAAGAACGGCTGTAATCGAATTTGCCAACGCAGATACGGTTTCCGCCGTCGATATGTCGCCTAGAGCTATTGACAATTCCATTTCTATCATACCTGTGTATATACCACCAGCGATGCAGGCACCTACGCTACCCCCGACGAAGGCAAAGCAGACAACCAACGCAGTAATTTGCGGCATTTCAGCGTGAGATACAACAACCTGGGCTGGGATAAGTAAAGTTGAGCCGACCATTCCGCTGCCGATTCCCTGGACAAGCTGTACAATGAATATTTCCACAATGCTATTTTCGGAACCCCGGAGGCGGAGCATAACCCCATAACCTACTAGACGTATGGTAGCGCCGAGTACGCAAATCCATTTATAGCGTTTTGTCTTCGCCATTGCTAACCCTGTAATAATTGCAATGAGACACTGCGTCACTCCGTTGATATCTTACGATAGTTAGCGTCCGGAAGTGGAATCCAAGTTCCTCCATGTTAACGGGAGAACGTAGTTCAATCTTACAGGTGAAAAATGTAGCATCACGAGCGTTAAGACCTCGCGCCACGGTAACCCAGGCGTATATATACGTATCTGTAGCCTAACGTTAGCTTGTTCTTAGACGAGCTTCCAGCGTTATATGACCCAAGGATGTAGAGATCATCACAATTCCCGTGCCCGGGATGGTACTTCATCCGTAGGGAGATGTTCCAAGGATGTCTTACGCGTTGCAGAGAAGCCGATGTTGTCCATGGCGATAAGTATGCAGCACAGGGTTATTGTACGGTTGGTAAAATAGCGAGGAGGCACTACGGGGTGCTCAGCGAAATATCGCTCGTAAAAAGGGAGCGCGATAAGCAACACCGTGCCAAGTGCAATCAGCGTGTCAACCCATGGAGTCTTCCAACTTGATGGAGTTGTTGCAGCTAGAGTCATCGGAATGAGCAAGAGGGCTAGACCACCGCTAAACAGGATCACACCACCAAGGTCGATCTGCGAACAGAACTTGTATAAGGAAATCTTTCCCCCGAGTACAAGCCCCTCCTTCTTTGCTCGGATCTGGTAATACAGCAATGTAGTAACAATAAAGCTTGCACAGAACGGCATGATAATAGCAAACATACCTATCCCCCAGCGCCAACCAATGCCTGTCGGTGCGGTTACACTATCAACAATGAAAGCAGCAACCCAGGGCGTAACCAGGAAAGGCCAGAATGAAAGGGCAATGCCGAAAGCTCGATATCTGGCAGTCGTCATGTCCGCAATCACGATATCGTTCATTAGATTTGTAGAGGACTGGCCAACAGAATAGAAAACGGACCCTGCGGCATAGGTATCGAAGGTTTTGGCCGAAGCCATAATTATATAGGCCAAGATATAGAAACCGATGGCGAGGAGGTACGTCCCACCACGACCGATGACATTTGACAATTTGGCGATAAGTGGTTTTGCAACAGCGAACATGATCGTCCCGGCTGTACTCAAGGTGGCAAGTTTGGATAACTCCCCAAACTCCGAGGAGGCATAGTTGCGATAAATATAGACAGTGCTGTTGTCGATCTCGCTATATCGGCCAAGCGTTAGTCAGTAGTCTCAGGTTCGTATCATTTCTTCGATATTTCTTACTATACAATCATGATTAGACATAAACTAGGGACATTAGCGTTATTGTCCTAAGCGCCACCTCATCAATACATCTCAAGTTTCTAAAGCTCAACCTACCCAGTGATGACGAGCAATCGACCTCTCCTACCCCAAATTGCCTGGACCACCTCGATAGCCGTTGTGCCCGTTTCGACAGAGACATCAGGAACTACCTGTTTCCCGGTATCGATCCCAGTTTTCTCCGTATTAGTCTCCCTGTTAAACCCTTGGTTATTTTGGAGGATAGCGGCGGCTGGTAGACTTGGTGGAGGTTCGTCAAGAGGACCAGCACCGATTGCTGCCCGCACAAGTTTAATAAAGGACATCGCTATAACACTCTCAGATAGGTACAAGGTATGACAGAGTACGTTGTCCCTAATAAGAAAACGAACAGCATACATGTAGCAAACGACCACGTTTAGTTTAAATACCTAACCTACCTAGGTGCTTAACAACGTTTCAACGTTATCCGAGCTAGGGAAGATAGTTGTGTACGTAGGTAAATACCTATATTTAAGTTGATTAATGTTATCTTGGATGGATTGTATATCACCTCTACTATACTACATCTGCATAATCCCTGCCGTAGCTTATCACGGATAGCCGATAGAGACTACACTTTGAACAGACCTCTCCTGGGAGAAGGTATTTGTTATCATTAGTCTCGGATTGGGGGACACCGTGGGGGTATGCAGGGGATGGAGACGGGGTAGTGAGATATGATTGGGGGTAATATGTACCTCAGCTACCGAAGATAAGGAATATTAACATTACGAGGTAGGTAGGTCTCTTTGAATTCGACGTGAGGGGTATCCGCGTAATATGAAGCTCGGGTATGTTTCTTGAGAATTATCTGCAACTAGGATCTGCTTCAAGTTTCATTACAGCATGACTATGGCACGTACTTTACATCATCTAAAGCTATAATTTACTTGGTGACATATCAAAGAAGTAATATTTATACTTCTTCTTTCCTAGCTTCAGAGGTTGTAACGTTTTCGTCCGACGTCTCCTTACCGATAATAGGCTCTTCGTGGTGAGCGACCACTTTCTCAACGGCGTGGACAGCTTGTTCAGCCAAAGCTTTATCTTCGAATACTGCCGAGAGTTGAGAGGTTAGTTTAAAGCTTATGCGTTTAGTCCTCATACGGCGTCAACTTACAGAAAGCTAATTCTTCTAGGGTTCTGCCGAAGGTTTCAGGGAATATGAAGTAAACAAAGGCTATCTCGAACGATAAGAAGCAGCAGTAAGAGATTAGATATCGCCAGCTAACGTTCTGAAGGCCGATAGGGTTGACGAAGGTGGTGAAGAAGCTAGCCAAGCGGCCGAAGAGCTGGAAGAATGCGATACCACGGGAACGCTCGGCAAATGGCCAGAGCTCAACCAGGTAAGCTGCGTGGAGGTTAGCAAAGGTTGAAAGGTGAGTCGCCAGGGAATGTATGCTCACTGTAAGTCAAGGCATTGTATCCAATATTATAACAGGGAGAGTATGCGAATATCCAGAAAATCGTAGCTGCATTCGCCGCATTATTCGGATGTCCCGAATCCTTCCCTGCGATAGCCCTCTCCATACTGATTGTCCACGAAATATAAACGAACAGCAGCGAGATGGTGCAGGCAAGGTACATTTGACGTCTCTTGAACTTGGTGACGAGGAACGCAACACACGTTCCGCAGACCAGTTGCCAGCATGCGCTAGCTACGTTGATCTGCTGTTTAAAGACCGAGTCACTCTTGCCAATCATAGCGAGGAGATCACCAAGATAGTAGGATATGAGAGTATTACCGGACCATTGTGTGAATAGACCGAGCATCTTAATTATAATTAGTAAACGTCTCGAAAAGACATGTATCACAGAGTTGCTATATCAGTCTTCGGGGCGGGACAGGCTCTCAGTCCCGACACGTAGGTAGAGGAGACTTGAGGAGGAGGAGGGAAGATTAGAAAAGAAAATTCGACATACACCGCTAATCAGCATCCGGCGACGCATACCAGCTGTAGCAGCCAGGTCAGTCCACGATCGTTTAGAGTGTTCAAGTTCTATGTTAATTGTTGCCTGAATCTGAGCAAACTCGGCCTTTACGAATTCAGAGTCTCGGTCACCCTCCCCGTGATATGTGGCTAATACATCAAAGGCTTCTTCTGAACGGTCTTGCTGAACTAACCATCTTGGCGATTCGGGTAGAAATCTTTGAGTAATATTAGATATATATACTCACTGTGGGGGTAAATAAGCGTGCCGGGACTTACAGGACGAAAGCGATCTGCACCAAAGATGGACACATCTGAAGCCAAGAGGGGATCTTCCACGCCATATTGCTTTCGATGCTGTTAGTTCCGAAGCAGATGGCGGCGGCAGTGATTTGGCCAACAAAGTATGCCACGTTAAAAAGCGAAGTCAGGACCGGACGTTCTTTAGGATACGCCAACTCTCCAATCAGTGATGAAGCAGAAACAATACATGTCGGTATGCCGAATCCAAGTATCAGCCGAGCCACTACGTACATTCCAGCTAATGCGTTCATTAGATTAATTATCCTTTTGTATTGATAACGAGCCTTTACCGTTGACAGAGAAACCTTGGATCAGAGCACCAATTACCATGATGACGGACCCGCCGATGATTGACCAACGACGACCGAATTTGTCGTTAACGATACCGATGAATGGCAGTGAAAGAATAGCACCGAGTGAATATGCGGCGGCAATAATTCCCTTAAGAGCTCCCTGGGGATCGCCAAAGTCTTCATTGTGCTTGTTAGCAAGAGAATCCTCACTAAGGGGCAACCTTATGGCGGACTTACATGTAATCCATGACGGCACAATCTGCAATGCATTGATCATTTGCGAGTCAAAGCCAGAGGTCAACTCGATCCCCATACACGTTGGAAATAGTAGAAAATAGAGATATCGTAGATTCGGCTTTCGATACCATCTGACTTTATCCTCGTTTGCGAGACGGGTGATGATGGGATCGGCCTCACTGCCCGACCCAGCGTTGCCGGCGCCACCCATTTCTATAAAAAGTTTGGTTGGTAAGGATCACGGTTAGGAGGCTGGTGAAGATGACGTTAACTCCATGAAAGAGTTTACTGTGTGACTGGCGGGCTTCTTTGTCCTTTTAAGTCGTTTTCCCCTGCCTCTTCTACCGTCTTAACCTTATAATAATGCTAAGAGAACCAGCTGCGCCGCCGGATAATATATTTCTACTCCGCCATGGCAGTACTGTTATTAGGGACAAACAAATATGGTCGGGCTGGTTTTCTAGCACGTTTTCCTCTCAAAGTCCATATGAGAATCGAGATTCCGGGGTAAAAAGACGGGGACCTACCACCCCAGCTTGCATACAGCAAAATCCGGGGGGAGGGTCGTTTCCTCCCCCATGGGTCATGGGCTGCGAGCTCGAACAAGCATCCCGCGGGCCATCTCGAATCTAGCCCATTCTGCTGACGCCAAGCCGTAGTTTTTCAAGACTCAAGTCATTGGACTCATCCGCTCGGCGTGCATACCACATCAGAATAGCGGCTTAGCGCACACACCAGCTTTAACCTCTTCCAGCCTCCACGCCAATCGCAAGTCCTATACCTAGGTCTCAGCTCAGCTAACCTGGCCTGCCAAGGCGGAATCGAGGAAGAGTTCGCCGATACATATCCCGCCGCCGAGGATTCAAGCCTAGTTCTATGCGTGACAATGGTTATGATGCCAAGTTGATGTGATCCTCAAATACGTCTGGTGGCCGAATTGCTAACCTTCATTGGTTATATAGGGGAGCTTGGTACCTCGTCTAGCCGGCAACGTGTCTCGGCTGCCAGACTGTGTAGTTCGTACCAACGGAGATGGATTCCAAATACGCTCGACTGTCGTGAAAAACATTGTTTATTAGTAAGATATGCGAATTTGAAACGCCCAGGCGTATAACTATGTACAGGGTCTATTGAGTCTATCTTTCAATATTAACTTGATGTATTATGCGTGACATTCTGCAGAGCCCCAATCCCCATGGTCTGGTTCTTTTTAGGCTGAGTTTAGTGACTCTGGAGCACTGGTGTACTGAACGCGATGGATTGGTAATTGGGGATGGTTAAATTATTTAAATCTGAGTCATGACTATAGGGTTTAGTTATATGTATACGGACTTCTATATCTGCGAGGTTTAATAGTGTATATAGGCTGGATTCGTTTAGCTTAGGTAGCTATTACTGACGCGATTCTGCTTCATACTACTGGAAAAGGGGTATATGATATTGTACAGATACGAGACTTGTGAACCTCGTGATGGTACTTTTCTATACTGGAACTTAGCAGAGTATGTCTGATACATTAAAATACTGCGTTCATCAAGAACCACAAGTTGAGGTTTAGGTAGCCATGACATGGCTACTCTGAGTCGAATGTCTCCTGATACCTAGGTACATAGGCCGTAATACCGCTAGCCTTTCATTAAAAGAGACGATGGGGTTGGATTACACTTGCAGTTGCTGCCAATAGAGAATATCCAAACGGTATAAGTTAGGTACATTAGGTCGGGTAAGTTAACCTCTTTATATGTTGTCGTACAATTCAATGGACTCCTGCGCTATGCGGCATTTATAATACATGCCGGTCTTCACCTTGTTGGCCGCTTGCTCCTCTATCTGCCTGGTCTCGACAAGTGCTGAACTGCTGCCATCCATTTCTGTTCATCATTGCTGCGTTGGTTGTTAGCGAGGAAACAGCACAATATATGAGCATATAAATCACTTACCGATCAAACCGCAAAAGCTTTCCTAACACTGGTACCAGCTGTGATCGGACCTTTTCGTCTTTCACCTCGAGGAATTGTAGTAGAATAGTCTTGAGATACATCGTATCCGGAACGGTGGAACCGGTACTGCTGGCGGCACCATTAACACCGCTTCGGGTAGAATCAATGCTGGATCTTCCACTGCTTGCGACATTTGGCGTGGTACCACCAACGTTGAATCTAGCCTGGATGTTCTTGAGCTCTTTGTTCGCTTTCTCGTACCGGCCTCTCGCTTCTTCTAGAAGCTTGCGCAAGTCTGCGCGCTGCTTTTCTGCCTCCCGTACCTGTTGCTCCGATGCATCTAAGGCAGACCGTAGATTAGTAACTGCTGCACGCATATCCTCTACCTCGGCTGTGGCTTTTTCTTCAATCTGCTCAAGCTCCTCACGACGGCGACGCCACTCTCTCTCCCTCGCTTCTAGTTCCTCTTTCTCACTGGTGAGTGTTCGAATCTCGCGTTCGAACTCGCGCACTTTAACCTTCAGCTCTTCGGACTCTCGCGCGCGACGCCGAGCCAGGGTGGATAATTCATCTTCGATGCGATCGCGCTCCTCAACGGCCGCTTCCATCCTAGCACGCATGTCTCGTATTTTTGCGTCCGCTCGCTCATCGACGTCAGCTAACATCCGACGCATCGTTTCGCCCTCGCGCGTCCGCTCCGAGAGGTGCTTCTGGACTTCCGCCAATTCTTCTTCGAGACTCTCCGTCTGGCTTTGCGCTTCCTTAAGCTGGATCGACAGCTCGGCTGTTTGATCGCGCATAGAGCTAAGAAGACCCTGGGCATTGTTGAACTGTTGCACCTTCAGCTCTATTTCCTCTCGAGTGGCAACTTTCTCTTTCTTTAACTTCGCAACTTCGTCTTCGAGTTGTCTTACTTTCGGACGGAGTGTAGACAGTTCTGACTGAAGGGATTCTAGTTCACGACTGGCCTTTTCGGCTTTTGCGGATAATTCAATCTTCTCGGCCTCCGCACGGCGATAGTCTCTACCAGCGACACGTTTCTCGTCTTCAAGCTTAGCCCGGGACGACTTTTCAGCGGCCAATTTGTCGTTGAGTAGCTTGATTTCGGTTTCACGATCGGATGTCAGGCGCTGAACTCTTGCAACCTCATTTTTAAGATCCTTCTCACGTTTTTCTAGAGTACGAAGCTCGCTCTGCTTAGAAGCCAGCTCTTCTTTGGTTACTTTCAACGCTGCAGATTCTTGGCGCAAACTTTTAAGCTCAGGCTGAGCCTTAGTTAGGACTTCGCGTAAGTCCGTGAGGTCTTTGTAGCGACTTTGAGCGAGCTGCTGAGCAGCGCCTAAATCCGACTGCAGAGTTTGGGATTTGATCCTTAACTCGTCAAACTCGGCTTTCATGGAATCAAAATCTACCTGTAGCTTAGAGCTCGCTTTAGTGCTAGACGTAAAAGCAGCAATCTCCTTTTCCAGCTCGGAGATTCGGGACTTCAGCTCTATCTTTTCAGATTCCAGGCTCTTAATTCTCTCCTTGGCTTCAACATGGTCGTGCCCTATGTTAAGCAAGCTTTCCTGCATGTTGTCAATCTCCTCCTTAAGGTCTTCCTCGGTCTTCCTCTGTTTCGATAGGCGCTCGATTTGAGTATCCTTCTGGGAGATCTCATCTCTCAACTTCGAGACTTCGATCTTGAGAGCCTCCGTCCCCGGATCCTCGAGGACAGATGGTTGAACATGATCTAACGTTTCATTTGCAGCAGCTTCCGGGGTATCGGTGGAAGCACCGCCTTTCTTCTTCTTCTTATTCTTCTTCTTTGATCCGCCAGCCGTAGGTGCGGGAACTCCTAATGAGTTTGGTGTGGGCGAACGAGATTGGACAGCAGATTGGATTTGCTTGTTTAGCTGCCCAATCTTCTCATCGCTTTCAGCTTTTTCCTTCTTCAGCGAGTCAATTTCATTAGTCAGGCCTCGGATTTTGATCTCCAACTGAGATTTTGCTTCATTCAGCTTTTTGAACTCTTCATCAGACTCTGTATTCCTAGTATTAGAAGCCTGGAGAATTGTGTCCTTCTCCTTTATCGTAGATGCTGCCTTCGATTTTTCGGCCTCGAGGTTGGCTTCCAAGCTTCGCAACGCTGATCGAGTCTGCTCGAGCTTTTCTGTGAGTGCGCTAATCTCTGCGTTCCTTGCGTCCAGCTGTGTCTGCATGGATTCCCGAGTAGCAACATCATCCCGAGTATCGCTTAATTCCCGCGTAGCCTTTTCAAGACTTTCTACCAAGCCAGCACTATTCTCTTTGGCCACTGTTAGTTCTTCCTTCAGGTTACTGATCTCAGACGTAAGCTTGGCGATCTCCTCAGACTTCGACGCGACCTCGGCCTGGAGCTGAGGGATTTCCTCGTCATAGGAAAACATGTCCTCGCTCAAGTCCTTAGATTCCTCGATAGCTACAGGTTTTTGCCTTGGGGAAAAGACGCCCAAGATGGATGATACAGGCGACTTGCTTGCAGAAGGCGACGCAGCTTGTTTCGTATCCTCGGCGACCCTTTTATCTTCTAACGTACTTCCTGCCTGGCTATCTGTCTGCATTGGTACCTCTTCGGCCTTGGCGGCTTTGAGAGTAGCAAGTTCGTCTCTAAGGGTGCTCAATTCCTTGTCAGCTTCTTCAAACTTCTTTTTAAAGCTATCCTTCTCGCCCGAGACACGCTTAAACTCCTCCATAACCATATCACCCTTTAGGTTTAACTGGTTCAGGTACTCAACGAGGGCTGCTGGGTCTTTGATGGTAGTTAAGGGCGTATTCTCGCGTAAGGCCCGTTCAAATGGTTCGATAGACGTGGCCCGTCCATGTGCGATTCTATACGACCGTAACAGTTCTACAGGATTAGCGAAACGCATGATCCGCTAGGTTAGCACTATGATTTACCTGGATATGTGGCTTCTAGTTTCTCGAGCTTCCTAAGCTTGCTCCTTACATGAGGAGGGAGTTCTGCCGGTGCAGTGGGCAGGCTTGCTTTGGGATTATCATCTTCTCCACTGCCAACATGGTCTTTTGCTTCGCCATTTCGCTCAGTCGCGCTGTCATCCTTTTCATTAACCGACGAAGTCCCCCCTACCGTCTTCTCTGGTGCCGCCGGCTGGGCAGGGGCATTTTCGATATCATCGTCGTCAAGTACGAAGGCGGCTTCAAAAACGGCGGGGTCGGTGTTCGCGGCGCCGTCGCTATTCGAAGTATCCTGGCTCGGCTTCTTGGTCTTCCTTCTAGCGGAAGAGTTGGTGCTATTTGTCCTCGAAACCGATCGCGGGCGTTGACCAGAGGCGGAAGGGGAACTAGTAGCAGATCTTTGCTCGGTGAGTGCTTTCTGACGAGCTTGCTCTTCGGCGATGCTGCGGTCAATAGCACCTTTTATTCTCTATATACATAAATATCGCATAGTTAGAAACCACGTCGCTTCAAATTTACCTAAGGTATCAGACATCGGACTGTACTAGACAAATAAACGTACAGAGAACATGGTGGCTCGACGAACTGCCTTCTTTTAAGGCGCCGGCGATAAATGCGACAATTGGGTACAACTCGAGATTGTAGCCATGCGCGTTTGAGATAATAAAGAATCTTTAAAGAGCGATAGGGAAATGAAGCATGGACAGTGGTACACGACGACGCCTAAAAAAAGAAAGGAAGGTTAAGATGTGTTTCCCGATCTGTTTCCAAAATTGCGACTAAGCGTTGGTTGGCCGAACTGAACAAGGCTCAGCTGTGTACGGATTTACCTAGGTACACAGGTACAATACCTTAGGTACACCTAAAGGTACATATGTATCAGGTACCGCATACACGTAAATAGGTGCTACGTGTAGTAAAGACACGTACACTTAATGTTACATATACCTGGTTAGGTACATGACATATGTACTTAACTAGTTACATGCACATAGATACCCGTATGTACGGATCCGTACGACCTCGATAGCTCCAGAGCGACCAATGAATTTTATTCTTTGTTGCTTTCCCTAACTGCTTCACGGTTCACCTGTAATGTCGTCACATCTGTCATCTGCCATCAGGTCGCAACACTTTCCTTGCCTAATATCAGTTCCTATAAGTATTTAAAGTTTCAAACTTGAATACAAAATTCTGGCCGTCGCCTTATATTTCTTATATTTTTTATAACTATTCTCGATTCCTTTCTTATACGACCGGCCCGGACGCCATGGTCTCTCGACGGTAAACCCCGTCTTTATTTCTAAGTCATGGTGTCTTTTTGGCCTTGGAAGGTTAGTGGGGGAAGAGAGCAACGTCCCAACCCGACGATTTCTTCATCTTCCATACCTATGATTCATATGTCTATTCATTCAAAGAAATAAAGGAATAAAACTAACTATTTATTATTTACGAGCAGGGCGATGTCTCTTCCCCGTCCTCTTTCGAGAAGACCCTCTCGACTCTTTCCAACAAGATCACAACCACCCAAACCCAACTTGACCGAGCGCGATCCCGTGCCCGTCGCATCAAAGTTCTCTGGACTCTCTACCTCGCCTTCGCTTACCTGGTTTACGCCGTTGTCTTGACCTTAGTGGTCGGGTGGCAGAATCTTGGCCCGTGGGAATGGACTGGAATGGCTGGCGGCCCTGTGTTGTATGTTGTCACCATGACAGTTCTTTGTTTGATATCAAACATCTTACTTACTATAAATTTCAAAAATCAGCATCTATCTCGTCAGGACCCTTACCAATGCCTACTTCAGCTTTCGCATCGATACACTTGAGTCTCGTCTCAAAGACTACCAAACCGAACGCGCCAAGACGATTCAAAGGCTAAAAGATGCTACCAAATACGACTCCACCCTACAGTTGCTGGAGAAGTATGGAGGTTCTGGAGAGAAGCGCGTTCCACCTAGAAAACAGACGATGGAGAGCGAAAACCTCGACAGCGAGCAGAGAAGAGGGGGCAATAAGAAATCACGACAAGGTACAGATTCCGATATTCCTAGCTCGAGAATCAACATTCCCCCTCCGCCAACCGCCAACATCCAAAGACCGCCTCAGCCTCCTATTCTAGGAGCCGTGGAGTCTCGCCCGGGCTCTTCTCGTCCGGGCTCTTCTCGTATACCCAACCATCACACACCACACCCAAACCAGCAATCTATGGAAGAATTCGCGCCTAATGCTGGCCCACTTCCGCCATCGTATTCCCATTATGATATTAATACAGGTTCACACCACTGGTATGACCGCATCATGGACCTCATGCTCGGTGAAGATGAGATGGCACCTAAAAATCGCATCGTATTAATATGTCAAAATTGTCGCCTGGTGAACGGACAAGCCCCTCCGGGGACGCAGTCGTTGTCGGAGTTGGGCAGATGGAGATGTATGTCCTGCGGAGCATCAAATGGAGAAATAGATGAGGGTAAGAAGATCATTCGAGAGGTTCTCCGATCAAACGAACCAGGTACTGCACTGGGAGGCGAGGACCGCGATAGTGATCTATCAAGCGACTTGATTAAAGGCGAGAATGGCAGCTCCGATGCCGGGGATACGGATGGAGGAGAGGCGTCCACTGCCACGCAGCAATCGAGCCAGAGGCATCGCACTAAAAAATCACAAATGGTTCCATAAAACTAAAATTTCAATGCGACTAAATATACCATTCGTCGATCTATCGTCCCATACCCATCCACCAAGTGACGTCTCGATATGGTATCTCTGTATCAGGAAACAAGGACAAGAATTACTACATAATAGAAGGGTATAGGAGTCTCCATCCATGTACATATAGGAAGCTAGAGGTCTTCGGTATTCAGAGGGGGAGGGGGGGGATTATATTGTTAAGTAAACAATTTATATATTTGTTATACGTACGGCAACGTTTATAAGCGCTAACCTAGTCCTAGGATTGATCAGGTAGTGTGAGAATAGTACTATCAAACATCTTCTTTCACTTGGATATCCGGCGCCGTTGTTCTATCAGGGTGATCCTCCGAAGGCGGGGCTATCGTCTTTTCAACGATCTTCCGGATGGGACATATAGTTGTTATATAACCCAGTATTTGCTTGATTTACTAGCTACCTACGCTAGTAATTGAACGGCATATGCCGCCGGCGTTGGGCATCGTTAACGAGCTGCACGATGCGGGATATACGTGAGGGTATCTCGGCAAGCTAAATTATCCCCGCATATTCATCCCAGCTCCGCCCTCTTTAAATACACCTTACCCCAGCGTAAGCTCACTCACGGTGATAGTTTTCATTGCTACCTTCTATGTTAAGAAAAGTCGAATTTTCGTACCAAAAGCCTTATTATTGTCCCTACAACGCACGTGTCCATCAACTAAGCGTTTTAGCAACCTGCTCCAAGGTGTCTCTCCGGAGCAATACATCTTTCTAGGAAGGTCACTAAATGCTATTCGAGCAAGTTCACATTGATATATAGGTGCTTGGTGAGGCTTCTGCGGGCGTTCGGGGTGTATATAAGACACGAAGTTCCCACCTGATTACAATTACCTCCGTGGAAGTGTCTTTCTAGCAATCCTCCTCTAGCGAAAGTGCCCCAGAAGCTTTTCTCTTATAAATACCGAATAAGCTAGATTATAGTTAAGTCCTAGCCCTAGGTTTTAACTATGAGGGTTTCACTTTCTCTTCTCTTTGCCACGTTGGTGACTTCTTCGGTTGCTAGTACCTTAGTATTAGATTATTCCGAAAGCACCATTCAAAAGCTTAAGGGCCGTCGATCTGCAGCTATAAAAGCGAGCACACAAAAACGGCAAGCAGCCGGAACTACGGAGAATGAGTTTCTTGAGAGCGGATGCCGGGATGTTATATTCATCTATGCTCGTGGCAGCACCCAGGATGGTAATATTGTAAGTCACTTTTCCCAGTTTATCTACTGGGCATATTGGTTAACCATTCGGCACATCTTAATAGGGAGACGACCCAGGTCCGCAAACTGTAGATCAACTCAAAGCTGCATTGGGTACAGATGCTGTAGCAGCTCAGGGGGTCGACTACCCGGCGCTGTTAATCGACAATCTGAGATCAGGTGGTTGCGACCCCGAAGATGCTGACAATATGCGAGCGTTGATAACGCAAGCGGCAACACAATGTCCGTCGTCGAAACTAGTAGTCTCAGGTTATAGCCAGGGGGCTGCACTTGTTCACCGATCGATCGAATCTGCATCAACGTCCGTTAAGAATCAAATCTTCGCAGCGGTGACTTACGGCGACACCCAAAAAGCGCAGGTACGTAATTCTCGAGTCTCTTACATTGTGTCAGGAAGTAGTACTTCTTCGGAAAATGAAAGAAGGAAATCAGGTTTCCCATAATCTACCCAGACCCATCAGTCAACCTAGAGCATACAGATTTTAACCGTTGCTACTACAGGATGGAGGGAAAATCCCAAATTTCGACGCGAGCAAGACCCTCATCCTATGTCACGACGGTGATGAGGTTTGTGAAGGTACATTAATTGTAACCGACGCCCACCATGAGTACCACGATCTTGCCCCTGATGCAGTGGATTTCATTGTTAGCAAGGTTTAGCGATGTCGACTCTATTTTATATTCGTTAAATTTTAATTTGTATGATGATCGAATACAGATGAGCCTTAAACCCGCCTGTGTGGACACGTCCTCCAGTGCGTATTGAAATGGGTACGATCAGAGAGGGTTGAAGTGTGGCCGCAAGGAAGGTATGTGTAGTAAGCCTACATCATGCATAATAGAGATTCATACCCCCACATATCGGACTCTCGTGGTAGATTACAGTCGTGATTTATGAATATAAGTCTTCAGCTATTACAATATACGTTATAGAGCCGCGAGTGAGCAATTGCTAGTTGGGGAGATAAACGTAGATCAGCTTTTATAATCGCTCATATACGATGATAGGTTTTATTGGACGCTCACTAGAAGTTGCTTATTAAATGAGCCGTTAAACTACATTAAGACGTGGAATAAGTTATTTGGTGTAGTCATAACTTATACGCTACCTGATGCTTGACGGTCTCTTGAAGCGGCGCTTATTACTATCTTCCTTTACAGATACCTGATCCCCCCACCAATATGAAGTTCTACGTATGTAATTACATGACTACCTGGTATTTATATTCTTGAATAAAGTTTAGTGGGGGTGGAGTGAATCGCGGATTATTCCGTACACTATGGAGCATTGGATACGAAACGATGGTTAGACCATGATGCGAATACATATACATATGTATGAACGGATCCTACAAAACAAGCGGGATCCTCAGCCGCTTCCGAATAGCAAGATATAGTGTCTAATCTCAGGAGTACATACCTAGATCAATCATTAGCGTCCTAAGCACGTACACTATGTATTGTACATATTAGCTACCTTATTTACCACTGCCGTGGGATCTGACCGGCACCGGATGGTGTTCCTCGAAAAGAATATTCCCTGTTTTCTACGTAAAAAGGTACGTATCTTATGCAAGATATATCATCCTAAAATTGAGCTTATAATAGGGGACAGGCCGCGTTTTGCTTTACCATGTACCCACCTTGCCCACCCAACAGCCCTGTCTTTCCATGTTCGAGAAGGCAAACCGATGTAACCCTAGGTCGTCAACGCGCAGGCATCAATACCGATTACAGTCAACTGGGCCGCTTAAGCAGGCCGTCGGGACACAAGCTTCGAGACTAGGTTAGCAAGTAAGGGTGATTCAACCAACTTACAAACCAACTTACACATGTATCCCTCCCATTCAGATCCGGACATAAAGTAAATATATAGATTGGCGCGTATAATATGTGATTGAGTAAGTCAGGGGTTGTCTACATAAGAGGTACCTAACGTAGGTAGTAATAGTCAAGTTTTTTGTCGTCTTTCGGCGTAACTTTAGGTATAAAATAAGCACGTCTGACGTGGTGAAGGACCTGAGAATCTTCCCAATTTGGTACAATCACTTTCGAAGGATTTAAGTGAGCCAGTGGAACCAACGCCTGTCACATCCTGACACTTCTTATACAAGGGATGTACAATATGCACCTCGTAAAAGCAGGACCAAACATTCATTACCTACCATCCCTCCTCATCAACTCTAATTCCCGCCGTCCGTCTTACTTTGCCTTTCATCAAGTGGTATCCTAGGATTTCATTTATCTTACTTGTCTCTCCTTTTCATCGGCGACCCATACTCTATTTTCTTTTCCTTCTTGTTCTATGAATAGCAAATTTACTACCTGTTTTTGATTCGATGCTGCCCTTTCGCTTAAGTCACCTCCGATGCTCGATGTGAGGCCCCGGTCCACCGAGATTTCACGGCCGTTCGCCTTCCTAGCGCGCTCATTGCCCATTGTCGTAGAGTAGATCATGTCGGAATTCCGCTACTCGACTGACAATTTCGATGAGCCGGAACCGATATCCAACAAGCCAGAGACGATCTGGGGAATCGTCATATCATGTATGGTATGTCATCTATTATACAGACATCGCGTTTGCCGATTCGGCTATCCACCGGATAATCTTAAGTAAGTAGAGCTAGTTCTCACATTTAAAACTCTAGATACTGTCGTGGATATGTGTTTCCCTTCGATTATACGTACGATTCAAGATTGTCCACGCCCCGGGCTGGGATGACTTATGCGTAGGACTTTACCTAGTAAGCACCGCTCATCGCACGTCTGGTAAATGGGCATTAGTTAACAATATCCCGCTCGGGAAGCTCACGATCACTGCTGGATCAATAGCAGTATGCTTCGCAGTTCCATGCGGGCTAGGCAAGCACTTTTTACAACTTGAGCCATGGCAGTCTAAGGGTTTCTTACAAACCTTTTACGTCGCAAACGCGGCATACGTAACTTCAACGACATTGATCAAAGAAGCTCTTCTACTACAGTACCTACGCGTTTTCGATCAATCAGTTTTCATTCGCCGGTTTCTTATTGCGCTGGTCGTTTTTACGGCGCTCTGGGGATTTTCATATTCCTTTTTAGCTTGGGTTCCATGCGTGCCCGTCCACGACTTTTGGGCCGGAGGTGGTCCAACTTGTTATGGATACGGCTCACAATACCCCAGATCATTTGCTGCTACATTTGAGAGCCACGCTGCTGTCAATATGGTTCTCGATATTATAGTTCTTATAATACCCTTACAGTTGCTTCTTAAAGAGGGTTCGACGGCAAATGCGCGTGTGCGGTTAGCCGCGTTGCTTTCTATGGGCATATTGTAAGTCTTTCGTTTCATGCACCCATTCTAAAAACAGAACCACTTACTCGTATTTTCAGCGTGCTTGTCTTTGCGATTTGGCGGCTGGTAACTCTTGTTGAGCATAGAGTAGCGACAATACCGACAAGAGATCCAACGTGGTATGGTCCCATTAGCATCGTCCTGGCCGTCTTGGAAGTTGACGCCGCGAGCATCTGTGCAAGTGTCCCTATTTTCTGGCCTGTGCTTAGGAACTTGGACTGGGGCAAGATCTTCGTGACACAAGAAGTAGATATCACGAGGGAGACGCGGTACATGGAAGATGACGAAGATCGTTTAACGCATGGGACCACGCATAGCAGAGCGGGCAGTGAGACGGACTTGGGGACTGGTAGTGCGAGAGGATCGAGGAATAAGGAGACGTACTATCAAGATTCGTATGTTTTAAGCCAGGTGGACCCTTTCCGACCATCGATTGAGCGCGTACATGCGAGTGCGAGGAGCGATGTGGCGAAGCATGGTTCGAGAAAATGGATGAAGTTATGAGATATGGTTGATTACATCTTTAATAAAATCATTGGCTATGCGTCTCTTTAATTCTTTTTGCAGGGTTACCCTTCTCTTTCTGTGGGAATATCCGTCCAAGAGTTGACCAACTGTGTACAGGAACAACCCATTTTAAGGACGAGTAGAGCCGTTGAAATATCGTAAGCGTAGAATCGTCTATTGATCAACTGGATTCGTGCTTTGCTTTGCGTTCCGATCCCTCCACAGTGCTTTCTTTTCCGACTCCTTTTCTGAGCCTTCCCATGTGCGTCCCTGAAGGTGTCTCAAACACAATCTTTTCCCGTCCTCGGGGTAGTAAAGCCAAGTAGCCCACTTACTCCAATCACCTTGCTTCATCTGGTTTCTCGCCCGCTGGCCGACAGTATCCTCGATGAATGCGCCTCGGGGGATGGAAAGCCTTGTTGGGAAGATGCGAGATAGGTAGTGCTGAGTAGATACTAGATGTGGCTTGTCGTGCCAGAAGAACATCGGAGTTAAAGGGACGCTTACTCCGGATTCCGTTATGAAGTCACGCTTGAGAGACGAAGTAAGCCCCTTTAACTCAGGAAATCTTGCGACGTGAGCCGAGTCCGCATAGGAAAGAAGGCGTACGGATGGAAAACAAATGTACTTGACTGGTGCACTCTCATCATCTTCAGTCGCCCACATGACATTGAGTAGTGACTCTAACGGAACATCCGAGACGAGTGGCCAGTCATGTTGTTGCACCCAGATAAAGGGGGTCTCGGTCAGCCTCAAAGCGGATCGTATAGCCAACCCAAACCCCAAGCGTTTCGAGGGCTCTATACACGTAACTCGTTTATCGGCTGTCTGAGCTATTGAAAAAGGGACGAAGTTTGCCTCGACGCCGCTATAACCAAATTCAGCCTTACCTTGGCCGTAGTCGAGTTTTCGTTCCTTATCATCGTGAACGAATTCCTCTAGAATCAGCTCCCTGACTTTTTGCTTATATATATCAAAGGTTTTGGCCCCTTCTGGAGTAACTTGTCCTTTCTTCAACCTTGCATGAGATGCAATACGATCGTAAGTATCAAAAACAACTATCACTCGGCAGGATAGCAATGTTGCGCAATGGTTGCGAAAAGATGATAAGATGGCCGATATGAGTTCCGTAGATGGTGCAGAAGGTGTCGGTGATGTAGTAATGATTACTGTTAATAAGCTAGAGATTAGCTGGCCCGACACAGTTGTTGGGGACATTGCGTTGGGTCAAATAAACGTAAGATCAAAACATCTCTATAGGCCACATAGAGATACAGTAGTTTCCTGAGTATGCGCTACTGAATTTTAGCCGTTGGTGTCGGATTTTTAACTATGGCCATGGGGAAAGTTATTAAACAATTCAGGGTTTCGTACGAAGGAAAGGGAAAAAAAAGTACGTTGGAAATCTGACTGACCTGAACTAGTAGCAGGTGGTCGTCAGCTGGTAACAGCTGAGGCTGTATTACCCCTATTCTATCTCAAAGCATAATATTACCTCATAATAAATCATTTCGAGGTGTCACTACCTACTGAGAAGCATTCGAATAGACTTAAGAGTGAACTGCTATTTTTAAAATTAGTTCTACATATATGGAAACACTTGTAAATTATCAAAACCTAACGCTACGGGCTCTTGATGCTATTCAGGGGCTGCTTCATCAAATACAAAAGAAAGGCATGAAGTAGAGTAAGGCCGCATCCTATGAACCACCGGAGTATGAATAGTATCATCTCCTCATAACTCCTTTCCAGGTATGTTAATGCAATCTTCACGTTGCGCTCCTAAAACCAGTCAATGCTTGTATCTTGTTCAGTTGGGTCCTGAGCATTGAGAAAGAGCTGGCGGTTACGGCGGTAGAACTCTCTGATGACACTGTCAAAGCCCGTAAATCTCTTATTATACAGTTTTCCATCTTCGAATTTCTAGTTGAATTTATACCTAGACAATCCTGCGGCTTTGCTCATAATATCAAGCACAAGAAGCTTCATGGCATGGTGCGAGCGTAGATGCTCACGTACTTCAAACTCGGTACCTCAGAAGCCACAGCTCTTCCACATGCAGCGGTTGCCGATATGGTTATATTTTACATGCTGATTCAAGCTGCCCTGTGTCTTTCCTATGTACTTGTTGTAATAGTGGCATTTAAATTAGTGCTGTTGGAAGTTCGCAATCCCTGCCTTTCTTTCTGAGCGAATACCGACATGGCCCGTATCAATTATGGTTTCTTCGGGGATGCTAGAGGTATAACTTCCCATAGGGCTGTTAATATTTGCATGTCTGACGCTTGTAAAGCTAGCGTCGCAGTGGTAGTTCCTAGAAACATCTGTATATTTAGACTCGCCGTAAGTAGTCAGGGGCCAAAGGAGGTATTTTGTATAATTGGCGGGATACATGTTTTCATCTGTCTATGTGCAATCCCGATGTATATGTTTGGGAAGAGATGTAGGAGCTGGACAAGCAGAGTGAAGGTGTTTGAGAAGGTTATGAAAGCATAGGGATTCTGCTAGGGAGACTATGTACTCGCACGGGCAGGAAGGAATATTCGATTATCGCGTCAACATAATACCTGAATGCAAACCATATATACTGCTAAAAGTTTCGTAGCCAGCTTATATATAATTCATGAAGTCAAGCAGCAGCTATACTCGATTATGATGCACCCAACTCGGCTTCAAGTGCATCAGCCATATCTCCTAATGTGTTGAACTTCCAGTCATAGATTTCCTTCTCCCTATTACCCATGATGACACCCGGTCTCACAATCCAAGCCGATTTTATTCCCATGACTCGTGCAGGGTGATGATCATGGAATTGGCTCTGTGCTGTCTGTATGACCTGGTCCTTGTTGACCCCGAACTTTTCCTTGACTTCTTTGAGCATATACTCAAAATTCTGAGGATTTGGCTTATACGAGCCGATGTCCTGAGCCGTGATGATGAGATCAAAGGGGAATCCATGTAATGAGCCAGAATTGGTTAGACCAAAGGAGACACGGTCGATATTGGAGAGGACTACCAGTTTGTAATGTTTCGATAGTCGACGGAGGGCATCGACAGTATCCGGAAAAGCTGGTCAGTTAGCTACCGAATTGCTGAAAGCTCGTGACTCTTCGGCTGTTGGTGGTGCTAAGCCTAGCTTAGTGGCGAGTTGGTGGTGTATAGCAGAGAGGAGCTGAGAATACGGCATATCAGGGGTTTCCTGTTGCTGCTTGACTTCGCACTCATGGTATGCCTCTAGCACCTTAAGACGGGGAATATCTGTGCGATTATTGGAAGCGAAGAAAGGCTCTAGAGCTGATAGTATACCGGTTTCATAGTCTATCAAAGTTCCATAGACGTCGAAGGAGAGAAGTCGGTAGTCTTTTAGATTTGCCATCGTTTTTAGTTGATATTATCGCAATTTAGATGAAATGTTAAGTACCTCCTAAGTTTAGTCTATCTTTTACTTAGAGTACCTCTCTTTTATTTATATATCTAGGAGGTAGGTACTGCATGTTATAATATATTGCCTACCTTAAGCACCCGGGTAGATAGGCACTTATTCGTTTCTGATACAATAATCGGAAAGGAGGCATTTCATTAATTGGTTTTGGAGATATTAAAAAGAGTGACGTAGATGACAAGAAGGGCGCGCCTTTGGAAATCTTCAATTTTTTATTAGGTAGGTACCTATTGTACCTAACCTAAGGTACCTAGCTAGCGCGTGGTTACAAGTTACACAGTACTTATCATCCTGCATAAGCATACCCCTAAAGATCCAAGTAAGAGGTACCTAGGTACCTACAGTGGGGAGAATTTAAAAACATCAAAGATAGTTTTAACACTTTATTACATCAACTTTAATATATCATAACTCAGTTAAATCAGCGTTTAAAAATAAAGTAAAAATTGTAAAATTTAGTTTATTCAATTTCGAATAGCTTGAATATTTTTTCAAACTTTTAACTGTTGAAATAAGGTTAATATTTAATAATACAATAAAAAGGTTTAAAATTACCCTTTTATGTTCCATACTCTTTCTTTCAACAGATTTATATGTAATTAAAATATTAAAAATCGTTTTTATATAGAGAATTGCATGAGGTTTATAAATATATGAATTTTATAATTATAGAAATTAAATTGGGTAAGTTATAGGTATATTTATAAAAATAAACCTTTTAAAAGTCGAAAATATTACCTTTTCCCATATAAAAGTGGTAATCTTTATATTATCACAACTTCAACACCAGTCTTTCGCACGTATAAAATTTTTAAAAAAGTTTTAAATCGGTACAATTATTTCTTTTATAATGATTTAATAACTTACCTAATTCGAAGTCTTGGTTACATATAATTATATTAAGTTATAGCTATTCGAAGTTGGTGAGTTTTGGTGTAAAAATGGCAATTGGACGTTTTTTATTTCACCCCACTGTAACATACCTTTCATTTTACATATTGCATGCATCCATCTTCAATACATCCATCACCAACACATTTGCCATTCGCATAAGCTGTAATATGTGATATTACATTACGCCCATTGAGCTAGCAAATCCGAATTAACCAATTGGCCGTTCTCCATTGCCCTATCACCGTGCAACGGGGACATCTCGCCATGCGAATAATTCACGTTTCGTTATGAAAGCAACGAGATACTCGACTTCCCGACAAAAGGCTTGTCAGCCATGCTCTACTGCAAAGGCAAAATGTGATCGGAAGGCGGGATGTTGTACTAGATGCGCCTTACGAGATCTATCCTGCTCTTATCCTCAGACTTTACTTTCTAGAGCCTCCTCGCGGGACGCAGGCGACAATACAGGCGACAGCACTGGAACCGGCCTATACAACTCCATTTCCGACCCCAGCATTTTATCCGCAACAAGCCCCAGGCCTGAGATATCAACTAGACCGGACTCTCAAAGCCTAAACTATCAGAGTCCAACTTCTCAGCGTCTGGCTGTTGGGCTGACACAGGCCTCTGGCAGTATGAGCCCAACTAACACTTCCTCGGCCACATTCATTACAAGCCATACCCAGGATGAGTCGATATTAAACACCACCGGCTGTGCGTCTGGGAGTTCCGACGTACTCGACTTTTCAAGCCTAGAACTATTCAGCCCTATTGATGTGGATGGTATTAGCAATCGTTGGCTAAACACCTATATTCCCATTCCTGGCCAAAAAGTTAAGGAATATCCTGCTACCATTACGGCTTTCATCTATAGGCTTCTTAAGTCTTATGCAACCGTTGCCGTACGTGGCCGCGGTGTACCCCCATTTATACACCCCTCTCAAATTTCGGTCGCATCGACGAGGCCGCCGCTTTCTACCTGCTTGAGTTTGGTTCGCATCTGCGAGAATCCGTTGCCAGGAAGTGAGAGTGTTGCCGCCGATGTATTACAAAGGGAGATGAATAACCTTTATGAGCAGCAGGGTACATACGACGATTTCACTCTATTGGCGGCTTTCCAGGCATATCTAATCTACTCCATGGTCTTGTTCTTCAAGCTTAGTCAAGTTTCAGGCCCCTTCCTTCGACAGGCGATTATAAATCTCCAAGAGCTTGCGTGTTCGAGTAGCCGGAACGGGCTTATGTGCATAGCCGAACAGCAGCGTGCTCGACCGCGATGGGAAGCTTGGATTGTAGCCGAGTCAAAGCGGCGGGCACTTTTCACGATGTACCTTTTCGACAGTGTTCTTTCTACTCAAGACGGTCTTCAGACCTTTCTCGGCACCGAACTACAAGGACTACCCGCCTCAGCAGACAAATCTTTATGGAGGGCACAGGTTCGACGCGACTGGGAAACGGCATATAACATATACTTAGCAGATTGGCCAGAAATCTTTCGTATCGACGAACTCTGGCCAATTCCTGTAGGGCTAGACGAGCCCGGTCTTCTCGAGAGACGCAACAGAGTAGACCGATGGCTAGAAAATGTCGATGAATTTGGCACGATGCTCTATGCGGTAACTAGTTGCACACACGGCGGTTGACTTTACTATTACTACCTAATCACACCAAAGCAATCTGCATATATCCTATCTCGAGTATCATGGTTTCGGTCGATAATGATAATAAGAATGCAAGAAGGGAGCCCAACTAAGATTGTTCCAACCGCTTCAAAGCCTCATCGATAGAAATTACCCGCAAGTTCATTTTCGGCAAGAGGTTCCCCAGCACGATCTGAGAGTATTCCTGATGCTGGTCCGGCGGCAGTTCTAATACATTGTCCGAGATAACATAGATACTATAATCTAGGTCAAACAATCGATAAACCGTGCTCATTACGACCCCGGACAGGCTTAGACCAGACTATAGATGTTCATGTTAGCCCTACCCGCCCGAGAAAAAAAAGAGGAAGGCCTAGTCAAATACTATGATGATGGTTTCGATGTTTCGTGCCTTCAAAATCTGCTCTAGGCTATTTCCTGAGCCGGCATACCACCTTGTTTTCTGAAGTACGATGTCTTTGCTATCGATCTCGAAATTGGACGCTATCTGCACTGCTGAAGATCCAGCGACGAAGGAACCGAAGTCTCGAATGAGCTTCCCGAATGGAGCGGCTTGTGCTAGCTCGGGCTCTCCTGGATTGAAGAAAAGAGTCGTAAAGATGATCGGGGGTCGCAGGTCCTTTTTGTGAACCGCTTCATTCCAACGCACACAGTTAGAAATGAATGCTCGTCCTTCGGTGGTGTTCTTGACGGCATCTATGAGAACCGTCATCAAGTCAAGATTGAGTACGGCGTAATTCTTGCCGAAGTTCAAACCGCCCTGAGGAAAATATTGGTCAGGCGCCATTGTTAAAGACGGCCGTAGATCCCAGGGATAGTCGACGGAATAACGGCAAAATCAGTATATCCTATATCAATTGTCGACCATATTATCCGCTTCGGATCCAGGGGCTGCATAGCTCAAATCCGGAGACCGGTGGAGTTTCGGATGGAGCGAGCTATGATTGGTTGTTAATCCGGCCCTGAACTCTCAACTCCGTACACTTGCCGGTGCTCAACTCCGCTCTGAATTGGATATATGAAAGACATTCCAACTCGTACTCACTGACACATCCCGCCACTACAATTAAAAAACTCCGAATAATAAGGACGGCAATAAATCATGGTATCTGAAAGACGGCAGGAAGTGCCACTAAATACGCCACCGGTATTACTACCCCCGGGGGAGCCATACAGCATCTTCGATAAGCGGCAGAAGGCTCTAATCATACTGGTTGTTTCGACCGCCGCAACCTGTAAGTGAACGATCAATAACACCATTGTGATCTTGGCCAGCTCATACAAACCAGTTTCCGGATTTGCGTCGAATATTTATTTTCCCGCACTTCCTACCATTGCCCATGACCTGAATATTTCAATAGAACTTGTCAACCTTACAGTGACGTCGTATCTAATTTTCCAAGGTTTAGCGCCAAGCCTCTGGGGCCCTATCTCAGACGTCAAGGGGCGCAGAGTTGCTTACGTCTTTACTTTTCTGGTGTTTGTAGGCGCATGTGTCGGCTTAGCAGAGACGACAAACTACGCGACTCTTATAGTGCTAAGATGTTTGCAAAGCACCGGTAGCGCAAGCACTATTGCAATCGGGTCCGGTGTGATTGGCGACATTACCACTCGCGCTGAACGCGGTGGCTTCATGGGAATTTTCCAGGCGGGTTTGCTCGTTCCCGTTGCTGTCGGTCCAGTCATTGGAGGCGCTCTGGCAGGATCGTTAGGATGGAGATCAATCTTCGTGTTTCTGGCAATTTACGGTGGCGTCTTCCTAATACTGCTAATCGTTCTTCTCCCTGAAACACTAAGGTCGATTGTTGCAAACGGTGGCAGGAAGCTGTCGAACCCAGTTGCTGCATATCCCTTACGAATTTACCAGAAACTCACCAAAGTAAGATGGAATCCTGAAGCAGCTTCGGCAGAGCCTGCAGCAAGAAAGCATATCGATGTCATTGGGCCTTTACGCATTCTCGTTAGTAAACACGCAGCACCCATTATCATATTTCTTGCCATCTACTACGCTGTTTGGCAGATGAGCATCACCGCTATGTCATCTCTCTTCCAAGATCGCTACGGCCTTAGCGAGACTCAGATCGGCCTAACATTTATCGCAAATGGGGTGGGGTCTATGATCGGAACGCTTGTCACAGGCAAGGTTCTGGACACCGATTATCGTCGAGTCAAGGCTCAATACGAAGCTCAATTCACACAAACCGATTCCGAAACAGGCAATGGACAAATACGATCCACGGCATATATGGAAGATCACTTCCCTCTTGAAAAGGCGCGCCTCCGGCTCATACCCGTCTTCTCCCTAGCTCAGTGTCTGTCCATCGTTCTCTTTGGTTGGACCATTCAGTATCCCGATCGCGTCCACATTACCGTCCCCATCGTTTCCACGTTCATCACCGGCTGGACTGCCGTATCTACGCAGTCTGTAGTCATGACTTACCTCGTCGACATCTTCTCTGACCGCAGCGCCGCGGCCAGCGCAAGTTTGAACCTCGCCAGGTGCTTATTCGCGGCCGGCGGCACAAGTTTTGTAATGCCCATGGTAAACGGCATCGGTGTCGGCTTGGCGTTTACGATATGTGCTATCGTTCAAGCTATTGCGTTATTGGGCGTGGCCATCCAGTGGAAATTCGCTGCTTCATGGAGACAAAAGAAAAAGGAGGCAGGCTGTAGTAGGTGAACTTTAGAAACGAGACATTATGGAAGGAATCGAAAGGGTATTGGTGTACCCCATATTGCATTATTATGAATGCCCTAGCGCGGTTTTTTGGTTTTTTGGTTTTTTTCCTCTATCGCATCGTATATTGTAAGAAAGTGAGGGCTAAAACAGGCTGCCGCCGGCAAGCACATAATAGATGTAATTTAGGCCAGAAGTATCGATTCTGTTTGGTAAACATTCTAGCTATATTCATATTACAAGTACGCCAAATACACATTTCATTCAAATTAAGCATTGCTTTGTTCATGGAGATGATAGCTATCTTTTCATGAGTCCGAGTCGCTGTGCTTGCGTATTGTAAATACTTCGACCTCCCATAATTGTATTAAACGACGAGGATCGATTGGGACGCAAACTGCATAAGAAAAAAAAAACCTCAACTCTGACTATTCGGAATAAAGAGGAATTTTACCTCTTACATGCCAATATTGCGCGACTCGGGGTTATGAAATCGGCCATGTGGTTGTATTTAGTGACATGTCTGTTTGTGAGACAGGGTTTCTATCATAGCTCGAGAACGTGACAGTACAATATTAAGTATTGCTAGCTAGACGTCGTTGGTGATAATGGTATATACCATGATCTTTATTGGATCAACGTCCGACACCCTCGTAGTTCATAATTCCTCAGCGTCTTCGTATTAATGTAATGTCTCGTGTGTACAATATGTTGTCTCTCTCATTCATCCACTGTCGCTTTCTTTCCCCTATCTTCTTTCGTTCATTTCCCGCTTGGCCTTTCATATCCTCAACTATATGCGAGTATTCTACCCACTTGCGTAATCCAGCACATGTTGAAGGTGCCTATGAGATTGCGTCGCGTCTTCCTCTCCTAACATCAGGATCCTAGATAGATATTCCGTCTCGTCAGGCTTTGCCGTACTTTTACCCACATTTGCCAACGGCAAAACCCGCATGGCTCAGCCGCAAGCCTAGCCCGTCTCTCTTGGTGCAGGCCCCTAGAGCATTTTCTGTAGGGTACGGTGAAGTTGCTTATCGCGCGACTAGCATCTATGGCTTCTTCGCAAGCCCGTTGGTAGATGGCCTGACCGGTCAAAATCCTCCAGCACGAGGGACAAGTTGCGTAGAGAATTAAGTCTGTGCACATCTTGTCTAATGCTGGAGATTCATGCAATGACTTTGATAGCCTGGTCCGATGTCACAATGGGTGATGACAACAATTAGAGTGTATACTGCTGATTTTTCTATGCTGGGCGTGCTCGCTAACCTCAAGGCCTTGCAAGGGCGGACATTAGAGGAGGGGGAACGTATTATGTGATATGAAGAACATGCCGTAGAACTGGATAAGGCCAATTTTCACCAAGACATAATCGTGAAAGGATGTTATGAGAAGATGATAGATGAATTGATAATTGGCCTCGAATATAGGACGGATTTGACGGGATAAAGAAAATACAGAAACAGAAAAATCAGGAAGCAAACAAACCTGGAATTGCATTGTGTTACCTATCGAACCGCTACGAATCGCCGCAGCAGCACTGTCCACGATGGGTGCGTATATGATGACAATGCACCACCGTCCAAAATAAAACTGTCCAGACATCATACCATCTTATCCCTACGTTCCATCGGAAATAAGTAGATTAAGTTTTTGTCACGACCGTGCTCGATAGAAGTCAGGGCTACGCACATTTGATTCTTGAAGAGTCCTAACTCCGGATAATCGCTAATGTCGATGCTGTTCAATATGCAAAACATATATACACATACCTGAAATTCATCGGTCAATGACCTACGGCGGCGTATATATTATCATAGACGGTAGCAAGCCAGCCCTCGGCGGGTCCGGCCCTTGCCACGATCCCCAGGCCCCCAGCAGCCCAAAGCGCCGCGAGTGCGACGGAGACGGCCTGGATACCCCACCAAGCGCGCCGTCGCCTCTTTCGTAGCTGCTTATCAAAAGTTATCTTCTTCCAGTTGGCGGGCGGCGTGAGATTCAGCCACTTAGCCCAGCCCCAAACCATATGACCTACTCCGACGGATAGTAGCAACGAATATGCTATCAAGGGCGGTAGAGGATGTCGGGCGAAGCCATGTGATACAAACTGCAGCCCAATGTTGGAACTATCACCATCAACGACGAGAGGTAAGATGCGGTTCATGCCTACGTGCGCGGCAAGAAGCCCAACGAAAAAGTACCCAGAAACCGAAATATAAGTTAGGGGAGGCCACATCTTTGTACTGTGTTTCTGGTTGGGTGACTTCGAGTGATGTAGAGCCCACATACCCGGGGTCTCACCGCCGTACCGCTTTAGATTTTGGCGTCGGCGAAGTAGGCGTATGGCAATACCTGATGTGACGTGGGCAACGACGGGGAGGGCGACCAGTAGGGGCTCGGTGTAAGGGGTCTGATAGAGCTCACGAGCCATAAGAAGAAAGGGTTCGGAATAGGGAACAGATTTGTAAACCAGAGGGATTACGGCGGTGTTTGCGAAATGGAGGCCAGCGAAGAAGGAAAATGTATAGGAAGAATAGCGTTGGATTCGAGATACTGGAGGTGTGTTTTTTTGGTTAGTAAAACTTTCGATCCTATTGGTCCAAGCGAAAGAATTGAAATCTTGAAATCGTACAGTAATATATCGGGCCATGACCGCTACCGCTAAGACCTAAGGTAGACGTTGAGCTGGTCGGTGTATGCCTCGTACTACGACTCGAAGACTCTTGATCTTCCTCAGGTAGAGGTGGAAGGTCCTTGTCGTAGAGGGACGCATTGTCTATAGGCAAAGGATCCAGCTGGAGCAGAGATATCAACGTCTCTTGCGAAGCCTTTGGATTTAAGGTACGATGATCGGACGCCATGAGTGGTTAAACTTCATTCCTTGCGGTTGCGACCTTTAGTTTTTAATATATTAGGTACTTTGGTATTTTTGAATTTGGGAGCTGGTATTGGAATTGGAGTTGGTAGAGATTTTTGAGTTGTTCGTTGTGGCCTAGAACTTGAAGTTATTAGTCGTGGTCGAATGAGAAGAGAAGGTGCTTGGGCTAGGTACCTACCTAGGTACCTACCTAAACTTTAGGTTAGGTATTGTACCTGTTACCTACGTACGCTATACCTTACCTAAGGTGCCTACGTGTATGTACCTAACTCGCATCTTGTATGGCATCTGCATGTGTTGTACATACATGTACGGATCCGTACCCCGCGATAGCTTGCTTCAGGTATTGTACATCGGATAGGTACCTACCCACTCGGTAGTAAAGCTTGGAGCTTGCTTGACTTCTAAACTTCCCATCTACATTCTTTATACGCAGCAAACCCCAATACGTGCCACCATGCCTCCTGTGAGTATACTATCCTAGCTTCGTATCTAATGTCATAACTTGTAGTCAGATAACTTACGGTTCGAAATATATAGCGACACCAGACTCTCCCGCCAGCGCAGACCTCCTCGGCGCGCGCCGCCCTACAGTCCTTCTACTGCGAGCTCTGTTCTAAAGGTTACTCGCGCATGAACGACTATGAGGCTCACCTGGGGAGTTACGACCATAGTCATCGTCAGCGCATGAAGGATATGAAGCAAATGGTTAAGGACCCGACGGCGGGAGCACGCGCAAGAAAAGCCGAAGCTAAAGCAGACGGTCTCATCAGCATCAAGCTCGGCGGCGATTCTAATCCGATCGGAACTGGCGGCGGTGGTGGATTTAAGAAGGGAGGCTTCAAAAAGTCTGGCTTCAAAAGCGCCTTTACGCCTATCGGTGGAACGGCGGATGACGAGAGTGTTAAAACAAAAGAGCCGGATACGAATACAAGTGCTAACAAAGACGAGAAAGCTATACCAAAAGATTTAAGTGCCGAAAGCGATACGGAAGATGAAGGTTACGAAGTTTATGATCCACGATTCCCAACGGATTGACGCGCTGCTGGGCGGATTGGTACCTAGATTAATACTTAGGATGAGGTGTAGCATCGCCGCTGGCATCCACGGCGACGGAGGGTTATTGAAGTTGTAGGACCTTAGATCTACGCGAGACTCGGATCAAAACACAGCCATGGCACGCCGTGTTATTGCTGGCAGCCGTACGGATCCATCCGAGTAGCTCAGATGCAACATAAAGACGGATGAAGCCTCCTTAGGTGCCATAGGTTTGAGGCTTAAAGGTAACTAGGCAAACCACAGCGTAATATTCAGATTCACGATATTAGATATAGGCTACGCGTATGTACTTTTTATTCTAGGGCTACAGCCTCATCCGAATTAATGACGGTATTACCTCATCCCCCTTCCAAAGGACCCTTACTCTTACTGCTCTCTACCTTACCAAAAATCCAGCGACAGTATCCGAACCAACATATGTCTTACAGCGCAACTCTTCCTTGCCTCGCTCCTCCAGGGACCGACGGTAATGAAAATATGCGAAGTCTCGAGAAGAGATGAGGTTCCAAAAATTCCCAACCCGGCCGAAGCCAAGATGGAGTGGTCAGTAAATAGTTTTCAACTAGCAAAAACACGCACTCGGATTGCTCCTCACTGTGACGCGTAAAGCCCGTGCACTAAGATGGGGAAGAAAAGAGAAGGAAAATTTTAAAAGCAGCGGGAGGGAGGGAATTCTTAAGTACTACGAAGGCGGTGTACGAAATCAGCTAATATTCTGCCGTGTGGAGCTACATGTACTAGCGTACACTAGGTGTATTAGGTACTCCACTTCTTTTTCTTTCTTCTCTGTAACTGTACCTTTGTATTTTCGAGTTTCATTGTTGTTGAGGCCAATCAGATAATTGAATACTTTTTAGATTTATTAAGTACATTCACTCCGGTAGTGGATACGTATCTGTTTAATCAGGTATCTTCGATATAACAATTCGATAATAATTCAATAATAGCATTAAAAAATTGAAGTTTCTGTCGTAACTTGGAAACCTCTAAAAATTGTACTTCTTCCTCGCTTGTTTCTCAATGAGCGAAGGCCAAAGATTGTACAAGTACTGCGCAATCCCATACGGGAACCAGGGCACAACTACATTGCCTCTCACTTGTCTATCCATCGCGTCGATGCATCTCTTCGCCACGTAATCTACTTTGAGACCGCGCTGGTTTGGACCCGCGTTAATGGTCGCTGGGTCTGCATCGACGGCAGAGGCGCGGAAGTTGCCTTCGATAGTCGCCGGCAGGATGAAAGTGAAAGTAATCTTCGGATGCTCAATAGCGAGCGATTGAAATAATAGCAGTGATGAGGCTTTTGTAGCAGCATAAAGTGCCCGTGTCGGTGCTGGGATCACTGCGGCGACCGATGAGGCCAACAGAATAGATGGAGAAGTTGAGGTACGCGTTATCAAGGGGATAAAGGTCACCGCTGCAACAAAGGGCCCGTAGACATTTCCCTGGGTGGTTCGAGTAGCAATATCCAAAGCCTTCTGTATGTCGGTACTGTTCGCGTCGTTTTCCTCCCCTGGCTTTACGTTGGCCAGACTCATGACAGGCTGCACAGCAGAGACTCCAGCACATACGTGAAGGGAATCCAAACCACTCCATTCCGCAATTACTTTCTCTCTTACTCGCACCATATCTTGTACATCGCTGAAGTCGGCGACAACCCAGAAGCACTTCTCTCCGCACTCCTGGGCTAGTTTCGAGAGCGGTTCTTCGCGCCGTGCAACAAGGCACACACGAGCACCGCGAACTGCATATTGTTTAGCCACGGCGCGCCCAAGCCCGCTTGATGCCCCTATAATCAGAACCCGCTCTTCAGTTGGGCAAATGCTACTCTGTCTACTACGAGTAATATCCCGGGAGA
Source organism: Daldinia vernicosa (assembly GCF_022497035.1). Taxonomy (NCBI): domain Eukaryota; kingdom Fungi; phylum Ascomycota; class Sordariomycetes; order Xylariales; family Hypoxylaceae; genus Daldinia; species Daldinia vernicosa. The sequence goes on along the minus strand of NW_025953995.1, from coordinate 16,036 downwards.
CGCGCCAGACGAAGGACAGAGTGGTAACTAAAATAACGAGTGTTGTTCCTGTCAAGGGGGCATATTCGAATCGTGATGACCAACCCGACATGTTGAATAATATGATTCGTACCTAAGGCAGATGAGCTTCAAGAGGTATTAACGTTGGCCGATCAGACGCCCCCAAAAAATAAATACCTACCTAAGGTATGTACATTCCCAGCTTAAGAGTCTTTTGCTAACGAGTCGGCCCGGATCAGATGGGGCGGGGTTCTTGACAGCTGTTTGTCTTATTCACATGTAAGTTTACCTGTTGCCACATCCACTCTATAGTCTTCACCCTCGTTCCTCATCTTCAAGCTCCCTTGATGATTCAGGTGCTTAATACCTAAGATTTGAGAGAGACAAGCAAGATAATATATTGTCGTCCACCATGTCTCTCCTGGCTATTCCGCACGAATTGTTACTACAGATAATGAAACATCTTCGAGATTCACAAGATGTTCAAACCCTCCAATCTGTTGCTCGTACTTGCAGGGAACTCCGTGAAGTCGCTGAGATGTACTTATATTCTACTGCTGAGTTTACCAGACTATCGTCCCTATATCGCTTTCTAGGTGCTGCTACCCGTGCCGACAAGCCTAATCGAAAAGGCTACCTACGAGATCTAAAACTGCTATACTCCAGTAATCATTATGACCCTTATTATAATCCGCCTTATCCTCCGGACCTCACCTTGTTTCCCAATTTGGAATCCTTCGTCTCGGAAAGTCCCGAATGCAAGCATCAATCCATCAAAGGAACTTACTGGGATTTTTTCAAGGAGTCTTATACACAAGCATTTACGCAAGCCTCCCTTCTAAACAAGTCCCTCGAAACTCCAAGACCTCTTCAAAATCTCAAATCTCGTAAGTCCCAACGTGGTCTCATGGCACATATATGATACTTACTTCCCAACGCAGTTACTCTCCATTGGACTGAATCAGGGACGAGATTTCGGGAGATAGCGCCGACGTGTCCAATCTTTTTACTTCCTCGACTACAATCCTTGGAAATATCCTGTGCCAGGATAGGCCAAAAGAAACCAGCTGATTGGGAAGCAGAAAAGCTCCAGGATTTTCAACACAAAACTATGCTCAGATCCTTAATCTTCACCGAATGCGTTGTTTCCCCTAAAGCTCTACACGCTATTCTCTCATTGCCGAAAGCGTTACAGAGCCTGGCCGTTTGTGAGATATTTTATCACCATGGGGTTATGGGTGACTCCTCCGCCATCAAGGATACCGATGCATTCAACGACGCCATTAACCAGCAGGCCCAGAGTCTCGAGAGCCTCCGTATCTATCATCGTTTTAACCAATATTCACGAGATGAGAAGACTCTAGTCCTCTCACTTTCCAACTTCCCAGCCCTTTCAAACCTTCAGCTTGGACCTTTTCGTGGAACGCTATTCAAATACACCCTTAATACGCCGGTTCCACCGGCTCTAAATTTCCTACGGCTTGATAAGTATGGAATATCGAGGTTAGAGCGGGGTCGTTCCTGTATGCTTCTTTCAGGTCTATCGGTCGAGGAGTTGCTAGCAAATTCGGAAACTTCCGGCCGACCATTCACGCTTGATATTTCACTCCAGCATCTCCCGCGTCTTCTTGGGAGGCCACTTTTCAACCGTAACGACGTGCGGCCAAAGATACGAAAACTTATAAATGAACTTGGGGAGCGATTTCAAAAGCTCCAAAACGCTTCCCGCCCTCGCCTAGAAGCGAACCCCGAATCTTCTCCAGATTGTAAAGCATATTCGCGTTTGCGCATTCTCACAAACAAGTCCCAGCACAAGATTCCACCACACCTACACAATGAAGCATTACCCAGATTCGTAGTTCGGTACGACTCGTCTCACCCAGGCCGATTTCTCGATAACCCCTATACTGCTAACCCACTCCCTCCCGATAGAGACTTTAGTAGTGACGACGAGGACATGGATATAGCTTTTCGTGACACCAACAACTCGGATCTTGATATGCATTAGGTACCTTTCAAATTCCTAATCTACGTACTTTACCGATCGCTATGAGACCCCGCGACTATGGCTTGGGTGGGGTGCATCACCTGTATTACATTCTCATGATAAAAGTCTAGTAAAAGTTTCCCATCTCAACCAAAACTAGGTCCCAATACGTACGATGTATCTGATCGGTCATTAAATCTGACCCATCCACGTCAGACTTGAGTATTTCATAAAACTTCAGCTAGGTAATTAGAGAGTCGAGGATATAATATAATTTATCATGCTCATCAAAGACTGCCCCCGGAATTTGGCCCTTATGTGTAGAAATAGAACGCGCCGTACAGGCGGCCGGCTCAGGAATCCTCGCACATCTCCTAATTTGCACCTTAAATATTTATACCAAGTATTCTTCTTATTTCTACATGGTCAAAAATACATGTCAATATGCCGTTATTCCTCGTGTTGGGCACCTGCTTTTTCATCCACAGCAAGTCGGCGAACGCACTTATATCCCCTAAATTTTCGAGCGGGCAGTTTCTCTTCAAACTATGAAAAATATAATTAGTCAAATGCGTGATAGACTCAAATATTCGTGTTTTCTACTACTTACCATTTCGTCAATCTCTTCTAATGTTCGTCCTTCATACCTTACTGTTAGCAACTGGTTCGTTGATTGATAGGAATCTGGTTTACCTTGGACCTCGGGTAGGAAGAAGTATACCCAGACCCCAGCTACGATTGAGCTTGGGAACCAGATATAACCGTATCGCGGGCCCCAATTTAGAGAATCGGGATTAATAAAATCTATAGGATCCATGATTAGTTCTTGAACCCATAGACCGGCTTTGATATGTGCTTTGGGATGCGTATCTAGTAACCTACAAGGAGCTGTGAAGGTAGTAAGCCAGGCGGCGAAGAATGCCACAGCTGCTGCCAACCCAAAGGTATAGCTACGTAGACGCTGTGATGGAAGTTCACCACCACACAACCAGGCATAAGTCGCGACCATTCCCTGCAAGTCTCTTGTTAGTCTCGATCATTATCCTCTTTGCTAAATGGTTTCAGTTCTTACATTGTAACTCATCATATAAAGACACGATAACGCTACAAGAACTTCACCTGTGGCCTTTGCGCCAGGGTTTTGGTCGTATACAACTGCGACGATTAATTGTAGGATGCCACAAATTCCAAGACCACCCATAAGAAGCACGCGACGTCGACCATACCGCACCACGATCAAGGAGTTCAGAACGATGGCAAATAGGCCAATTGCGCTGAGGACGCAACCCATCGCGAAGGGATTAGCTACCTTGGCCATAGTGAAGAAGTATGCCTTGTACGCTGGACAAAACTGTAAGTAACCTTCGATATGAGTGTTTTGGGTGGATGACTTTACAGATGATAAACATGGCACCTGTGGCAGCCTGTAGGGTTACTCCGCAGACGGCGAGAGTCGTACGTCTCCTATCTATGGGATTCTTGAACATATCTAACACGCTGACCTGACTACCCATCTCACGTTCTTTGTCAATAGCCGCCTTTATTTCCGCGACTTCGATGTCGACTTTCGCACCAGTCGGCCTTAGCCATTTAAGGGATTTGTGCCCATCTTCGATTCGATCTTGCAGGATCAGCCAGCGAGGAGACTCGGGTATAAAGAACAGACCAATGGTCAAGAACAGAGGAATAATGAAGATAAGTCCTAAAGGGATCAAATAAGCTGATCGATCAGGCCGTGATGCCGTTGCCCAATCCACGATTGTACCGATTAGTGTGCCCTAATAGGCTGAGTTAGAACTGATCAACCATATAGCGGCATGTTTGACTTACGAAAGAGGTGCAAAACTGGAACGCGGTAAGGAAGAGCCCGCGATATTTGGCTGGACTGCTCTCTTGAATAAATAGCTGAGAGAAAGTCATAAAGTAACCATTCGCTAATCCGTTCAGTAGCCGTCCAATATAAAGGGCATTGATATCTGTCGTAGTCATCATTATAATGTTAGAAACAACACAGCCAAGGCAAGCCATCCACAGACAGGCCTTTCGACCGAATTTGGCAGCTACCAAGCCTGCGGTAGCAGAGCTGACGAAGGCGCCAAGCGTCATCAGCGATGTAATTAGTTGCTGCCGCACCGTCGAGATGTTCCAACCGATTGCTGTGTTCGGAGCTGGATGGCCGTAGATCTATACAAATGCTGTTAGAATACGTAACCTAATAATCAAACATAGATACCCAAGGGATAATGCTTGGGTTCACGAACCTTGAGGAAACCTGGCATTGCCTGCATGCCTCCTATTAAACCGAAGTCAATACCATATTGAAACGGCGACAGGACCATGAGCCCGCAAGCCACAAAGCATCGCCAATGGGCGCGTATAGTGTCGTCGTCCTTGATCGTCATTTTTTACCTCTTCAGCGCGCCGCGCATTCTGTAAGCTGAATCGAGGTAAGCGGTCGTGTTTTTGAGATAAGAGCTACAGCGCCCTATACACCAGGCGAGGCGTGGTATTTACGTGTGCGCCAGGATGGCAACCATGCAAGTGCCGAAGGATCTATGGAATTCCCCAGGACGCCAAGAAGCGCTCATCTCGTTAGCTGACCTGTTACCCCATAACCCCAGGTTTGAGGATAGCTGCGGAGGTCCGGCAATATGGACAGTCTTATGGAGTTCTCCACACGCTCCAAGTCTCCGATAGAGCGCAACCCGTTAATCTAGGGCTATTCAGGCTGTTGTAGCACTCTATATTGCTACCAAAGGGCGAGCCCCTAACCTTTCCCTATAGATAATTAGCTAGCGAGGCACACGCGTAGATAACTCCACCATGTTAGCTTCCAGGATGGCAAATATTACCTAGCTAGCAGGATCTAGAGTTTCTAGACACATCTGATAGCCTTTAGCTAGACGCAGCGGTCACAGCTACGGAACCTTCAGCTCGGCAAATTTTTCGTTTACGATTCCTGTCACACACAGTCCTCTTCCCTCACCAATGAAGGCTATCTGTCTATCATAGAGGCGTCTACTGATGAAGAACAGCCACGAAGCAGTTTTGATTATTTCCACATATGCTAACCTCCTCCCCTTCTTCTTGCTATCGAAAAAGCCCAGGTAATCAGGAGATTATGGCGTACGTAATCTATTATTCATTAATTATCAACTCACACCCTGTAGTTTGCTTCAAATATCAAATGAGTCTAAACAATCAACGTTATGGTTGCAGTCAATGCACCTGTAGTGCAACAGGAACGGAGAAATAACACCTTCAAGACTCCAGGCGAAACCAACCTGTGTTTTGGGATATAGAGCTCTTAAGTGGCTAGGTGTGGTCACCCAAAGCAATATCACACCAGACACCGATAAAAGAGCAACTATCATGAGAGCGTTAGACCTACGACGAGCCAGTAAATAGGCGATCGCGCGATCTTAACTATCAAAATCAGGCTCAAAACGTTTGTCCAACTGTAGCTTGCCGCTCTTATGTTTCACTTGTGAAACATTAGGTATTAACATCCCGAGTACAGCATAAGCCCCTATTCAAATCGGATTACAGACCGCACCTACAGTAAGGTATATAAATTCGGCATTGCGCATTTCGATCCTGCAGAAAATTATCGTCGCATAATACGATACGACTATCAGGGGCAGGTGTGTAGTAATTTAGATAGAAGGATGTTGTTCATTGATCTCAAAGTAACGTTCCGTATTTCCGGTCCTTCGTGTTGAACATGTCGTGACGCGTGCTATTCTGATACATATATGCCTTATATCGAAATCCCAGCGCGTATCGTTACTGTATAGTCATTTCCATGAACAGATTTCCTTGAATCGACTAGGCCAATAGAAATATTCTAAGCGAGCGTTTGCAGATGATTGAATACAGTTTATCCTAGTGTTCAACACTCCCCCCTCAACTACATATGCCAAACCTCCTCTTGATGATACTAAGCCCCGCTTCCATCTCCCGGAAGCTGCTCGAGCCCTATTCATTCGTTAGCAATCAATTAAATAGGTAGCTAATGTATAGAATTTGACTTGCATCCTTCGGTGACCTCATCGACAGTGTTTGGAACAGAGCATTTGTTCGCTTCAGCAAAGTCCTGCGTCTTAACTCCCTCACAAGTGTTGCCGAAGCAAGCTCCATCCATTAGTCTCTGGAGTGCGTCGTCTTTCCATCCAAATACATAATCAGCGTGTTGACCGTATCCGGTACTAGCTCAACGTTAGCATCGTGGTTACATACGCGGATTTCATAGAGTGAATTACTTGTCTCCTGTACTCAGGACGAACGGTTGGGATCCATCCTCTGGCCAGTCATCTGGATTGTTAAACGCGGTTGTATCCCAGACAATCTATGAATACTTTAGCTTAGATTATATATTCTCAAGTAATACGGGCCTTATCGTATAAAATGGAGCCTTATAATCCGAATTTCTTATAAGAAAAGGGGTAGAGGTTGCGTACCTCGAGCATTAGTTGTGGAATTTTGATAGGGTGACTCGATGGACAGTCTCCGGTGGTAGCGAATGACGAGGGACCTCCGACAGGGTAGGCTACGTGGTCCTGATGGTTTGGACTGTCCAGGCGCTCTCCGTCCCAGCAACTATATTCACGATTAGTTTCCACTCGCCATATCCAGGTAATAAATATAAGTAATCTTACGTCGGAAAGTGGATATTAGATCGAATACCGCCTAAGCACGGCGTCGAGGGGAAAGTTTCGGTATCCAACTTTGGATCAGCACAAGGCGAATAATCGTCGCCCTTGAAGTCGGGGCCTGTAAAGCAACGAAAACAGCTCTGAGACTTTAAACCCGATCCTTTCTTCTCCCGACGCATAGAATCTCCGACAAGCATACGGAATCCCTAATTATAAGAATCAGTTATTACCAAAAGTATATTAACTTTTCATTGGCCCTACTGGTTTAAATGCAGTGACCGTCTTCTTGCCAGGCGAAAGGTAATAGACAGTAACGCCGCCTTGAGATCCCTCGAGAAACCTATTCGGGATTTGGGGCACTCGCTTGTAAGTACCGTTTCGCGCCTTGAAGTAAACATTTGCCGTCCAATAGTTGGAAAAGTCGTCGCTGAAGCTGCATGTCGTACAGGTAGCGAGAGACGAGACATCAGCAGATGAGATCGAATCATTAAAAGCATTCTATAAGATTTGAGTAGAGTATACTGAGAAGAGATATTAAGGAACGTACTCCTCCGACAATCTATGAAAGAATAAGCTAATAACATGGTTCAAGGGGGTTCTGAGAACCGTACCTGGTGAAGGTGCGGAGACGGATTCACTCCTGGATTTACGAGACTAGAGCAACACGAATTAGGCATAATCCAAGGAGCCGATCCTAGAGAACTCATATCTTACGGGTCAAGCCGTTCGATGACAACCTGGGAACATCCGAATCGAACAAGGCTATTAGCTCCGGGTCCTTTTATTGGAGTTACCTGCGGCGCCGCATCGATGAGCGCCGCAAAGGATAGTAACGTAGACCAAAACATTATAGCTCGTCCAAGCGAACCAAGAGATGCGATGGGGTATTTTTCTATGGAGGAAAGATGAACAAGCGTAGGCAGTAATGCGAACCACATTGTCGACGAAAAATAAGCCATAATAAGCTAAAAGTTTCTCAATATATCAGTAACATATGCCGGTCGTATGCTCTTTGATATAACTACACGGTAGTAATCTATATTGATTGTTAATATGATACTGGCCACTCCAATCCTGGCTCTGGCCCCTAGGATATAAACAGATGTAACCAAAGGAACTGTTCATTGGCCTATGGCTATTTTCCCATAACTACCGGGTACATATACTCAAGTCTTAATTGCGATTTTTAAAAGCCCAAGGGAAATTCCCCTTTCACGTCACTGGTGCCCTCCAGTGTTGATAAGGAAGTTTAAAAATAGTATCAGGGAGTTTTAAGATTCCTAACTATGTGGGCTACGACCAATTTTGACAGCGATAGGAAGCTATATATTGGGTCAATCATTAGCTACCTAGATAGAATATACGAGAGGGCACGGTTATGCTAGATTGCCCTTTGTTCCTCAATGCTACTCCATGCAGAGTACTCATGGTATTGCAGAATAAAACTATGCATAAAAGAAGCAAGAAATACTTAAGCATACTAGTTATAAGTAGGATTCGTAAATGTATAATACAATCTACCCTCCGATACGTAAACTTCATGCCTTGTAAATGCCCATCTCCATACCTAATATATGCGCTTCCAACCCAATTCCAAGGTATCTAGCCGATCGCCATGCATAATATCTAATATAAAACTATATGTACTCACTTCCACGTAGTTGAACCGTGGTAAGGAAATAAACGTATGGAAATAAATGATAAATGAGAAAAGGGGGGAGGAAGTCCAACTCATGTAATCATAACATGCTAACACACATCAAGGCCATGCTGCCTCCACCCCCAGCAACTGATCCATAATGCTGACAGCAGCAGTCCGATGCGCTTCAATATCGACGTTTAAAAGGAACTCAAACTTGTGCCGCAAGTGTTGCTGAAGCAGATCCGCATTGAGCCCGACCCCCGGTGCGCGACCTGTGATAAGCAATCCCGTCTCGGCACTTAACCGCGTAGCCTCTTCGGCTCGGGGCCGGCACACCTGGTCAAAAGCTCGGAGGGCAGCCGCAATCGCAGCTTTCGACGGTAACCGACCGATAAGTGTGCTCAGGAGTAACGCCTCCTCGATGGAAAGGCTTATGTTAGCGCCCTGGAATGGCAGCATGCTATGGGCGGAGTCTCCGATTAGGCAGATATTCTCAGTCACGTAAGTTGGCGCTGGCCGGTGTTCGAGCAAGCAAAGAGCGGCGACTTGCACAGTATATACACTCAAGATAAGCCGGAAGGGTGTTAGTTGAGACTAAGATCTCTTCACGGGATAAATTTCACTTACATCGATCGTACCCTGACAAACCGGTACTCTATTGCTTGAGAACGCTTCCCGGAACTCGTCTGGAGTGAACAGCTTTGCCCATGACGGTTCCGACAGTCCATCGTCCTCCCCAATGTCATCTGCTTTACCGCACACAATGATCTGGACTTCATTGCCGTTATCTAGCAAATCATAGATGATAGTAGTTCCATCTCCAATCCAACCTACATGGAGGGGGCTGCTTGGGTCTAAAGAATGCGTGCCCATTAGCTGCTGTGCCCGCTGGAGAGGTACTTTGATAGGCAACCCCCAAAACCCTGTAGAATGCGGCTTGACTAGAGATTCATCGGCACCAAGAACAAGCTGTCGCGTGAAGCCGTGGGTGCCGTCCGCGCCGATTACGATGTCATATTTCTTTGTTGATCCATCCGCAAAGGTGAGTAATAGTCCTTGCCCTGAGGGTAGTTCCGTGACAGATGTTATCCGCGTACCGGGATGTATCATATGCGGCGGTACACAATCAAGCATCTCCATTACAAAAGCCTGACGGCTGACATTCTTCTTGCAGTTTTCACTGAAGCCGTTGATCTCTATCTCTCTTCCAACATGAGGACCAGCAGCCACTCGTGTCTCAGTTGTAGTGAGTACGGCACCGGCACGGTCGAGGCAGAATTCCAACTCCGGATCGATAGTAGCTAGAATATCCTGTGCTCTTGATGTGAAAGCAAATCCCGCACCCTCATCTCTAAGCGTAGGCCGCGACTCGTACATATCAACAGTAAGATGAGGATACCGCAAAAGCCCGCGCAAAACTGCAGCGCCAGCTAACCCCCCGCCTATGATGGCAACTCTTATTGCCGAAGGAGAACTTGACATTTCTCTTGGAAGGTCCGTATGTAGCTAAAGGAATGGTATGAAAGAAAGGGCGAACTAGTGATGAGATGACTTCTAAGATAAGTTGTTAGTGATATTGGATTCCATAATCAGCAGAGGAGGCCTTTTAAAAAGGCAACCTCCTGATATATGTTTCGGCATTGTTTAAATAAAGCTATCAAGAAACATGCTTTATTCATGGTGATCAAGGGTTATTCTAAGCATCACCTGCTCTGTATCAGGATGTGAGCTGTGCAGCTATGCTCTCATGCGGTGCGGGTCGAACATGACCCTTGCTGGGATGTCATGATTCTAATACATCCCGCCATTCCATTCTTAGCATAGGAGTAGGAAAGCTTTACACGCAATAGACTTTACTCTATGGGGGGAATATAGGGCTGAGAAGTCATGTAGATCTACACTAGGTTGTAGGATCAGTGGAGGTTTGACCAGCATAGGAGGTGTATGTATAGTGTGTATCGGATCGAAGAATGAAAGAAGTCCTAATCCAAGAACATGACTGGCGAAAGCAGTAGTGATCTTCCAATTTATGTAATCATCTAACTGCATAGAACACGGCGTAACAGCTAATAAGGGCATAATCTTTGCATGGCTCAGTGAGAAGGGATCGTCCTTAGCCTCAAGTTCCAAATCTTACAACATTAAAAACTACTTGCGACAAAGGCGCTGGAGCATTTACTCTATTTGGCAATCGACGCGAAGTATTCTGGACTAGCCGCATTAAATATACCTTAGCCAATCTTCAAGCCGTATTTAGATCTTATGGGACTCTGCGAGATCATCTTGACCAGGGTTTACCAGTTGCGATTGGCTGGTAAAGTCCATCCCAAAGACTGGGCAGTGAAAATCCAATCCATCCTAGGCACCCGTATTTTTTGATTCTAGCGACGGCACAAAAAGATCAGGGCCAATTGCTGAACCACAGGTAATATAAGGTCCCGTGTGTAATACTAAATGCATAGCAGTAATTCGACGATGGTTTTGAAACATTCCAATTTCCCCGAGTCTCCTTAGTATCCTTATTTATTTATCTTAACAGGTTAGTCTCGCCTTTACGTAGGATACTTAGATATTTCATAACCCAGCTGCCCAGAGACTAATATAGCTTACCTACCTAGATACCTAGTCAACGGAAAAGCCGAAGTTGAGGTCGGTGAGATCCAACGACAAATAGGCACCTGAATTGTCGATACTGAGAATAGTCTCAAACTTGACAAAGACCCCATCATGATACAGCTGTAACCCCTCGGACCGAGTTCTATATCCCGGTCGACAGATCTTTTCTAGATCTACAATTTGACGGCTCTAATTGGCCAATTGACAGAATGATATTCCTGATTTGCAATCGGTATCTCTTAGAGACCCAAACAAGGGTCTGTAAACTAGTGCCGTTCGCTACCAGCCGTTTTTATACAGATCTAAGTGATATGTTTTAATGAGTGGCCAGCTCGAAGGTTGACTTTAGTCTTTAGTTATGCAATTTTGATGGAGAAAGCAGATAAATCACCTGCCACCTGGTAGCGAATGGCGCTAGTTTACAGACCCTTGTTTGGGTCTCTACTATGTAAGAGATAGCACCCCGGTTCAGGCAGCGATATTTTGTTCATGTGATGAAAAGGTTTGCTGCATAGCGATTGCTAAAGTTGAAACTATCCATATGCTATAAAAGGTCACTGTCGCGAACGAATCACCGAGTGTTAATTATGGGTTACGGCGGATTCAGCACGGGGAATAATTGCATCTTAGGTAGAGAGAGTAGGAGTCAGCGTTAAGGGTATCGATTCGAGTTTCCCCATCAGCAAAAGGGATATGAGAGGTAGAGATGGTTGGCGTCTGACCAGTTAGTATGGGCATATTTTGTTAAGGCTAAGTACCTAAGGTAGTTAAGACCGAGGTTTACAATAAGGTAACTTTCGATTAATGCCTTTTTATTTGTTCTAAGAACTAATTCGTCGTCACCTATCTAAACACGATTCAGAGAGGAGTTCCCGAGCTACGAGCTCATTTCCAAAGGTTGGGTTTTAGACAAGCGCGTTCGTATGTTGGGGGTATCATCTACTTGCATCTTAAACCTTTTCCATCATTGTCATCATCATAAACTTCTACTGACCCCGTCACATCAAATCCCATAGCCGCTATCGTACCGCAAAAATCCCCCTTTTCTCCCCTCAACTATCGGCGGCGTCTAACTTGGCATATATCGTATGCTCCTATTCAGTAAGGCTTGAACACCACCGTCTCTAGGCTGACATGCCTAGAGACTTGAGGATCAATGTCCAAATTTTGGTGTTATCAAGTGTATCTATCGCAAACTTTTCTTAACCTAGAGGTCAGCGATGTGAGTTGAAGTGATATAACTACCCTAGAAGCTTGTTTATGTTTCTAACAGCTTCCAAGTTGCATTAGATCTCCTCCACTAAGCTACCTACAGAGGGCGAAATCCAGCCTCTTCGAGCTGTTTACCCTCTGGTAGCATTGGACGACCCTGCATAGGAAATGGCCAAAATAATGGATTATCTAGGCTTTTAGCGGCATGCACCACCGGTCCGGCGCCGCTTCCAGATCCAAAACTAGGCATTGGATCTTGTTCAGACCCTCCCTTATCTTGACTACCATCTGTGATGCCCTCCATTTTCTCCTCGCGGCCAAAATGCGTTTGCGACGTGGGTGAATCGGACCTTCCTTGTGCGCCTCCGGGACCGCCAGCATCTCGTGCGCCCCAAGAACAAAGAACGTCGTTCTTGCTGACGTTAGGTGCAAAGAAATTTAGGCTGTTAGTCGTCGGTCGAACCGAGTTTTCAATTTCCTCTGATACACCCGTGCTGGGCGGTATATCTACTTCAATCCCCCACTTTTTCGCAAGGAACTGTAAAATGTTCAGTGCTTGATGAGCAAAATGATGGCATGGTGCCATCTCAGCTAAGTGTGCTATGCCTTGTCTCAGGGCTTCAGCCACCTTCGGGCTCGGCTTTGCAGTGGTCGTACTGGAGGGCGAGATTGGTTCTAGTTCACCTCTGTTGCTAGAAGATAATTGCCTACGGTCGTGTTCGGTCTCGGTCTCTTCAGGTTTCACTGTCGAGGGGTTCGACATTTCCGCCGGCGAAGTAGATGATGCCTTAGAAGTATCGGCACCTATAGCCAGATGCATTATAGAGGATGTAAGTACAAAGTATGGTACAAATGACGGCGTACGGCGAAGCGTATATAGCTGGGAATATGAACGAAGGAGGCCTTGGATAGCATCTGCGGCTTGAGCACAGACGTCGCGAGGAAGTATGCTTGAACCAATAATTCGTAGTTTGATGAGAGGCCGAAAAAGAAGTAAAATGGCGAAGTGATAATACATACTAATAGACCAATGAGCCAAATTATACAGCATAACCGCATGGAATAACTTACTGGGCGAAAAGGACCGCAGGCGTAAAGTTGTGCCCTAATCGCAAAACCTCGGGGATCCTATCATACCAATTCAGGTATTGCGTATAAATACTGAGTAGGTCTCTGCTTGTAATGGGTTTGCCAGGAGAATGCAAGACATATAGCGACTGATGAACAAGCTCACTAAGCTCGCAGAAGCATTTATAAACAGACCTTACATTCGATGGCTGCTCGCAAGATCGCTGTAGGGGGGCGCCTATACTATTGGTTAGAATGCGCATCATACCACCTATCCCGTGAGAAACCCTAACTAACGTATCTGTTCATTTAACTTACCATCATCTGTATAGGGGACCCACAAAGAAGCCTCTATGTCATCAATAATGGCAGGTTTTGGTGGTAATTGCGGGTAGCAAGAACATTGTGGTAGAGAACCGGTCGCTAGGGACCATGCGCTTTATATACGTCAGCTGGAGCACTGGAGATAATCGGTGATGCGCTTACTGGTCTAAGGCAAACGCACCCCAAAACGTTGCGGCCTGTACGGCTATCTCATCCTCGTCACCATCGTTCTGCAGGCGGTGGAGTCCCATTTCGACGGCTAACCGTATGCTTTGTCCCGCGTAATACCAGGATTCCGAATCTCTCCCGCAACTCGCCTCCCGAATAGACATTATCCCCAAGGCCTGAATAGTGGTCAGAGTATGATGGTCGCTTTCCCGATTAAAAAGTCTTAGACATTCCTTAAAGAAGTGATCGCCCGCGGTGCGCGGGTCATTTGGATTTGCCCGTGTATTCGGTTGCGTCGAGAAGCGGCAGCCGAGAGCCAGCAATGCATTCACTAGTGTCGACGAGCAATAACGATCCCTCCCGCTGATAAAGTCTCTCATGAAATGCTCCTTGCTCAGAGACGCAAACGTCGGGTATTCCCAGCAGAAATAGAGCGCCAAAAGATGCGATACCAAGCCACTGTCCCCGGTGACTGTGGTCCACGAGCCAGGAGGGACTTTCATTTCGGGAGAATTCAATGGCGTAAGAATTTGGTCTGCTCCACGGTATCGGGACCCTTCCGCCGTCGATGACTGCTCTTGGAGCCACGTGCCAACACGAGACCGTGGGGGTGCCTCAGAGGTCCACTGCATGATATCGGGATGAGAGTCGCTACGGGTGGACACGGTCTGACTGTGTGATGAGAAGTTCCAAGGGCTATTTGGATCGAAATCCTGGTTCATAGGATGGGCCTGGGCCGTCGCAGGGCTTATTCCCATGGTATTATAACCTCCAGGACCGGCGAGCGTACCGCCATAAGTTGAAAGAGGAGGTAGGTTAACTCCGCCCCTAGCTTCGCCTGGCCGTGCGAACCCGGGCCCAGCAGAAGCTAAGGCAGCACTACCACCTAACCATTCCGATATCCCTTCGACGGACTGCCCTTGCCGCAGCCTCTGCAAAACCTCCTCAACTAAATCGGGGCGGACGAGAGCGGAAAAGACGGAATCGCTTTGGCGCTGTTGACGTCGCAGCGCTTCGATCTCGTGACGTAAATTTTCCTTGGATTGTCGCACAGGAATCTCGTATATGCATTCGACATCCTTCTGCGATTTGCACCGACCGCATGGCTTTTGGCCGTCGCACTTAGCGCGCTTCTTCCGGCACTCGGTACACGCATTAGGTGTGACAACGCCGAGACCCCTCCTCCGTTTAGACAACTGCTGATTCGGAGTACTGCCGGTTCCGGAAGCGCCAGAGGGCACGGAGGCTTCATGTTTCGGGGTGGGTTTGGACGAAGTAGACGTCTGGCCAGTAGATGGTCCGCTACCTGGATCCCCCTCCATCGTAGCGGGTTCAAGACTAGCAGGAGAGCATGCTCAGATCAGAGAGATGGGGACAGAGACGTAAATACACCTCTCGCCAGCTAGACGATAATGATGAATGATTCAAGAGGCGCGTCGCGCGTGCGACCTACTCTGAGAGAAGGAGTACTTGGATCAGATTACCAGAGCAAGTAAGATGAGATATAGCGGTGGGTGCGATCCGAAGAGATTCCCTCGCAATATACAACCGAATATACAACCGAATATACAGACGAATATACAGACGGAAGTGGGAAACGCGCGGGGCAGTTTGACTTTTGAGATTGTTTTCGCAATTCGACAAGCAGGAGAGAGGTAATACAAAATTGCACTATTGCACTATATAAATGCTCCGTGTTCGGCCTGATAGAATAGGTAGCGCATGAAAATAATCACTATCCATATACTTGTTGTATGTGTAAAGGAAAAAAGCAATTGTTCAAAATTAAGTTTGGGATTTCAAGGATGACAGCTTTCACGCTAGCTTTTCTGCATATGTACAATACTGTAGCACTTGCCCCGGCTTTACCTTTGCATACCTGATACCTACCTAGGTACCTAGGTACCAACCTACATGTATGTATGTAGGTAACTAACACATATAGTAGTAGACACAATTGATATAGGATAAGTATGGAGGACAGGGCTAGTACCTACATCCTAGGTTCCAACAGCTGTTGTGTAATAGAAACGAGAAAAGACCTGGTGCATACGTCCAATTTACATTATAAGTTTCTGTTAATTATATTAGGTAGTTAATATCAAGTATGTATATTATGTAACTAGACAAACGATGAGCGGGTACTGAAACATGAACGTAAATGGAAGAGCGGGGGAAAAATAATAAAGGGATTTTAAGATTTAACGGCGGGTAATAAAGCGAAAACCGCTAAATTGTTAATATATTAAAATAATTTATAGGTTTAAATATTAAAATATTAAAATATTAAAAAAATAAAATAATAAAATAATAAAAAAATAAATATATATATATTTTATAATTATTAATATATATAAATAATAT
>NW_025953994.1:0-110497 GCF_022497035.1 Daldinia vernicosa | reverse complement strand
ATATTAACATTAATTATATTAAATTTAAAAATATAATAATTAACGGTTTAATTAAAATATTAAATAAAAATAAATTTAAAAAATTTTAAAATTAAATTAATTTAATAAATATTAAAAAGTTATTAAATAAAAAAGTAGTTAAAGTTTTAAATAAAAAGATTTAAAAAAAATAAAATATTTTAAACGGATAAAAAAATTTAATTAAAAAGAAATTGTTTCGAAATATTAAGTTTATAAAATTAAATTAAAAAGGTTATTTAAGGTTATTTTAATTAAACTTATTTAATAACTTTATTTAAAAAGGTATATTAAATTAATTAACTTTACGTAATTTAGGGATAGCTTAACCACTTATAATTTCTTGTATTTTCACTTATACATTAAAGTTTTATACCTTAAATACACATGCAACTTTGAGTCTTAATTAAGCTATTTTAGACAGTTAGAAGCGCTTACCTACTTTGTGACAGGTTGTAATCCCAACATTGTTGAAGCAAGGCTTCACACACCATTGATAGGAGCTATCAGGGAGGGTTTATCTTCAATCGTCAAGCTACTATTGGATCACGGAGCGTGTATTGAGCTAACAACCAATATTGGCAATAACGCTCTCCATTACGCGCTGCTGAGAGAGTCCATGGAGCTGCTAGAGCTTCTTTTGCGACGTGGAGGCGATTGCAATTATCAGGATGCTCGTTCTTGGACACTGCTACATTACGCTGTGGCGGCCAAAAATATAGAGGCAGCTCGCGTGCTTCTCAAATACAACGCCGATCCGAATATACCCAACACCGATGGGGTCACGCCGCTATTCCACTGCGTCGCAACTCAGGATATCCCATCCGTTATTACTAACCTCTTACTTGAGAACGGCGCGGATCCGAATGCCATAGCCAGAATAAAAAATGCAGCCCCAGTACGCCCACCCGGACCATCCACCGGTACCAACGACAGCAGCGCACATAAGCACCACGAGACCCCCATTATCTCCGTAGAGGCTCAGCCTGGCAAGGAATACTACAATCATAGCCCTATTTCCTGGGCCGTGATGAAAGGATATGAGGATTCACTAAAATTATTGCTTTCGGCATGCGATAATATCACCTGGGAGGATCCACAGAACAAAGGGGAGACTATTCTACATTATGCAATTCGACTCGGAAATCAGAAAATCGTGTGCTATCTATTGGTGGGCGGGCCTGTGGCATTACTTAACTCAGTAAATAGCATGGGAGAAACACCACTTCACACGGCAGCACAGCTCGGTGACGTCATGACAGCTAGCATGTTGGTGAATGCGGGATGTGAGATTGATCGTCGAGATTGCTCTGGTTCGACTCCATTAACCGAGGCGCTCTTTTTCGGGGCGCTTGGAGTAGCGGGGCTACTGTTGAGCTATGGAGCCGATCGGTCTATTGCAGACGAATTCATCTACGGCCAATTTAACGACACACCTTGTATAGTCCATGTGGGACCACGAAGCGCGTCTGATCCTCCAGAACTTATGAAGCTTCCTAGACTAAGTATCATGCTTGACTTGATACCTACCTCATAAGGGGCAACGAAGGACAACCCCGTGGGGCTGTACAATAGCTTAAATTACGTTATAACATTTACGCTATCATTTGCAACTATCATTTGCAACATTACCTACGTGCTTTGAATTTCTTGAATGCTTTAAATATTATGCCTGACTTTTCTTTTTCTCTAGGAGCTATCTCAGCAAGCTTAGACCACGGTATATTCGAGATTTCATGCGAATTGTGGTTTGAGAACGCCATTCGGTCGATGAGGGGTATATGGCACAAGTAAAAAGACGTGATGTACACTCCCCGATAGCTTTACAAATAATAATGTAAACATAAAGATGAAAGTTCTTTGAGATAGAGAATCATTTATTCTAACTCTGAGGACTTTGATAATTATATCACAGGGTTCCTTTCGTCAAGTGTTAAGGAGTATACGTCACATCTTTTGACTTATGCTCCATGTCCACACATTGCCCATCTTTGCCTCAGACCACAATTCGCATGAAATCTCGAATGTTATATTCTGCGATATTGAGATAAACTTACAGTATTACACCATGCCGTATTAGATAACTCTACCTCTCGAGGATATATTTTCCATCGCGGAAGATACTAGGACCAGCTTCTCGAGGTAGGGGAGGGAATTCGTTAAGGATCCTAAGTACCTTTCTCAGAACATCAACAAATGGATTAGGTGCTACTCCCCCCGATAAGCCCTTGTTGAAATTAATGCAGTAAAAGTTGTGGCCTGTCGTGAGCGGTCCGGTCATAACGCTGGGCCATGAAGTACCGGTAGTATCGGAATTGTCCCATTTGTATTTAGATAAACCCAGTATATCCGTGGCTAAATGATCCAAGGCCCCATGGCTAACATCCCAGGTGCCTTCATCAGTTAAGTAAATGGGATTATCGATATCGAAGGCTTTCGCTAGCAACCTTTTACTGGCCAAGGATGCCTGGAAATATACATTATTCAAATGAACAGGATTATAATGGCCGGTTGACTGTAGAGTGCGGGTTATGTTGTAGGTAAGCTCATCGTTGCGTATAAAGTTTCTAATTATGTCCAACGGCTGTGCCTGATAATTAAAAACGACGCGTGAATGATACATCCATGGCAAGGATGGGGTCATATAAATCGTGATTGAGAATTGTATATGATGCCTTAGATTTGGAACGAGTTCCCGGTGATTTGCGCCATGCTTTAAAAACTCGTTTACCAGTTCAACCCAGGTTGGTACTGTATCTTCGATGAAAACACTGTCATCGAATGCATGAGCTATGACTTGCAGAAGACGCGCCCATGCCGTCTCCCGTTGTATACTAGGCGTGGATACAAAGTCGTTGTTAATCAAGTTTACAATTTCCACTTCTGCCCTACCGTTAGGGTTAACTCCCCGATCTAATAATGCGAGTATAAGCTGGGCTCGACCTTGGAAGTCTTTGTAGAAATTGACGTCTTCGCTTATTGACGATAGTATATATGGGCGAAGGAGTGGGGATAGTCCATTCAAAGTATAGTGCATGAGCGTTGTACATTGTTTCATGGATAGCTTCGAAAGTTCAGGCAATAATCGAGGTGTAAGCCCACACATCGCATAGAGCTCGAGCGATGAGGTTATATTGTAAAAGTTCACCAATTTCTCAGTATCGCCGGAGGAGAGGGAAAGAGGAGAAGACCAGTGCAGTTCTTCAAGGATGCCACACTGTCGTGTAATCGAACGTAAGAGCTGTTCGCCCTGGTTTTCCAATTGCTCTAATAAAATGCTTAGTATCTCGCCCTTCTCTAGCTGGATACATCGAATAGCCAACAAGGCTTCTGCCAGGCTGCGCCCATTATCTATGAAATCCCGGAGGGTAGATAGTAAATGCACCGGACTGTGGAATACGCAGATTTTACGGATGTATGATCTCGCTCGAGCTACCATTGGATCCCAGAGGCCGTCAGATTCACTCGAGGTGAACTCGTGTGCTTCAGGCGATTGGCGGAAAAAGTCGTAGACAGTCCGATGTATGAAGGTAACCTCTATGCATTCGGCAACCGCTATATCGTCAATTTCATTGGGGATTTCTTTTTCATAAGGTAGTTTCGACGAAATATGCAGTAAACTTCCACATCTTTGCTGTACGTGCATTAAAGTACGGTTGCACTCCTTCAGGACGATTGCCACAGCATTATCTTCAAGGGGCCTGGCATATGTTCTGGTTCCTAGATCTGTAAGTGCCAAGGATAGTACCGAAACTCCCAGGAGGTTGCGCGGACGATTCAACTGTAGGAGTTTAAAGATCCGAGTCGCCTGTATCCTATATCTATCATCAATCCGAGACAAAATGAGGCGATACATCTCATTAAGTCTGGGTGGAAATTCGACTATTCGGGAATGCAATTCATCGAAGTCGTCCCCATTCCTTATACCATCAATAATAGACGTAGTCGCTAGGCTAGCCCATAGGAAAACACCTTCAGCATTAGAGGCTAACAACTGAGTTAAGACTTTTTGCTCGTATTTGTGTAGCATATTGACTTTACATGCCGATTCAATCTTCCCCGCTACGAAGCGTGTAATATCATCTTCCGTAAGCTCTTGGAGACGTATTTGAGGGTATGGTTTCAGCATGCGATGAAAGATTGCCCATGGGCGACTGCTGATGACACACTTGAAATTTTTCATAGATGTCATCCGGCACAGGAGCTGCAATACCTCAGTAGGATTTTCTACATTTTCGTCTAGGCCGTCGACGAATAAGCAAAGACCCGGCGAGTTCTCGACGTCCGCCAAAATTGCTTTGAAGACTTGCAGTAAACGCTGCTCTGTCCACTGGCGAACACCACCACATGGATCGGCGTCGAAGAGATTTACTAACTCGGGTATCTTTGATAGTACCTGGTAAAGGACCGTTTGTAGAAGGCCTCGCTGTGTCTGTTGGAGTGTCGTCCCTTGAGACCAGAAGAAGTACGTCGCAGTGATAGCTTTCTTAGAGCCCGACCACAAGTTAACTGCGTCATTGGTCCTTTTATTGCTGGCGACAAATTTCATGAAGGACGATTTACCCGATCCTGCTTTTCCCGAAACCCAAAACAGACCAGATCCAGACACAAGCCACTGTAATAAGTTTGGTGTTGCTTCGTCGTCGCCGTCTAGAAGTTCGTTTCTAGGCTCTAGTGCCCACTGATACGTTTTAGGGTATGTCTGTTCTATTTGCTCCTCGCGAGAAGATATCTCAGGGAAAAATAAGCTCTTAAGGACACGAACGAAACGCTCTTGGTCGTAGTTAGGGGATGGATGGGAAGCATCGACATTCGGTATTTGCACATGTGCTTGCGCTTCATTTATTCTGGTATAGATAGAATCAAGTTTCTGATCCAGGATCTGGTCAAATCTTGTTTTGTCTTCCTGCAGCCTAAGAATGAGATTCTGAATGTCGCTGCTCGTATTATCGAAATCGGGATTCGAACGAAGTAGAGTTAGATCGTATTTCCTCCTGAAAACTCAGATTAGTTAATTATCTTGATTTATAGCTAAGATAGCCCAGCATCAAGAATTACCTTAGGTCAAGGAGTATTTGTGTCTCTAGAGCTTTTTGGTAGGAAACAAGTTCCTTGTGTAGTTTCTCAATAGCTCGACTTTTGAGGAGTAACTTTGCCGTTAACATCAGTTTCTTCTTGCCGTCGCTATGGCTAGCAGATATATTTAATTTTTCTAACAATTTGTTCGCGGCATCTCTACACTTGCACGCAATAAAGAAAATGGCGTGATCACCCGCCGTGATTGGCTGTGTTTGAGCCGATATATCTTTTTGGAGTGTTTCTAGAGCTTCCTTCAAGCTAACCACGATCTGGTTTTGTACCTGATCGATTTGTCCACTTTCGTATACCTTTTTGCAAACCCCTGCGGCTTTCAGGCCCCAATCAACGACCTGAATAACGTTAACAGCGAAAGAAAAGGCTGCAATCGCCTCCATTCTTTCATATTTCTCGTATTGATAAGACAGAGAAAGGGGGAGACAGCTGTCGGAAGTTTTACTATAGAGGTATTTGCTCATGAGGGGTTTGTGGCAGATATTCTACTTATTACCTGATAGCGTGTTCTCGCTTAGCTGAACATGGCCAGAATTATGCCTTACCATCAGATCTGTTTATTCCACACCAACAGTCAACTGCAATGTAACATCAGGAAGTAAGCTAAATCAGCACCAACTACTGATCTTCATTTGACACATTAAGAGAATAAGTAGGTATGTAACGCTTTGGAGCGATCAGTCAGGCTAGTTATAGTTGTTATATAATGCCATAGTCCTCTTTCGAGAAGGGAATACCTATAAATTCCAGGGGCTTTACATAAGGTTCGTAATATTCAAACGGCTCAGTTTGATTTCATTATCATGCCAAATGCCAAATGCCACATGCTACGAAGCCGATGACACCGTTTAATCCCACGATACAGGTGACCCTGTTGCGACATCCAACTATCCAACTCTACATCGGGTTTCCCATTATAGTTGCACTGGTGAAGGAATTTCTACCTGTTGCCGAATGATACACGAAGAGCCTCTATCAAGAAAGCCAATATTGACCATATCGACTTACCTCGCCAACAGGACGTTGGGGAACAAGTGGGTTGGGGGTAGATTTAGGGGTATATCTACTAGGATTGGTATGTAAGAGGCGCGCAGCGCCCTCGAAAGAGAATAGACAGCCAGGCGTTCATAGTTCAATTAGACTATCATGATATTCAGTCTGCGTACGTACGACACCAATCAAGGGTTCTCTTCAACACAGGAAGTGCAATATACACCTCGTAAGCCCATGTTGCACACCTACACCTCTTAGGTCGATACCTCCTATTTTATCAATGCGGCCTCATTGCCCGTTCGCATCTTATTTGTTTCAAAGCTTCGAGCCTAACCAGCTGGATTTTGATTCTGTCGTAAAAACGGCGCCGTAATTGTTAACAAGCAAATACGCCTTATAGGTATTTGATAGATTCGTATAGAGTAACCCCGTCGATCCCCGGTGATTACAACCAGCTAGGCCCCTGTGTCTTTAAGTTACTGCACTTATGGTAAACATGTCAAGATAGTGTAGCAAAAAAAAAAAAGCTGACTTACCCCTATTCCTGTGTTCATCGCAGTAGTTAGCAGTATAGTGTTCAATAAGCATACACTATATAGCATTATATCAAATAGAAGACGAAGAGATTATGCGTAAGTTTATGATCTGCGAAAGACTTAGGATCCGCGATCGCGTAACCATGATTCGTTAGGTACCCATCAGGTCCCCCTCTCGAGTATAGTGTTTTTTAGCCTACTATTTAGCAAATGCGGCCATGAGTGGTTAGGTAGAATGACGACTCTCCGTCGGATATTGATACCCAGTCATATCAAGCAGACGTATTGAGATATCCAACATTAACTAGATCTTAGTCGATTAGCTTTTGGTCAAAAGAGGCACGTCGGAAAGAACATAGGACCTCGTTGGATGAACTCCCTGTCGATAAGCCATGATCATTGACCACAGTAGCCTTGTATTAGGTTAGAGATCACGGAACCTCCTACAAAGCTTCTCGGCTAATCGATCCTGGAGTCGTGCGGGCCTACGTCGCCCAGGGCCATAACCACTAATGCTATAACCATACAAGGACTTGCGCAGCCTTATTTAGGTACCTCCACTGACTCGCGTCGTCATCTGTCTCAATTCAAAACCCTTGTGCAATTCGAAGTCGGCATGACGTCGGAATGTGAAATGAGCCCGTCGCAAATCAGTCAGACTTCGTGCGGGGGAAGGGCCACAAACAAAAGCAAACTGATCAAATGGGAACACCCTGTATAGGACAATCTCGCCCAGCTAACGAGATGGTTTGACTTCGATCGGCATCACCATAACCTATAGGGAATTCGAAGTTTGACATGGTGCCCTGAGGTTAGCGTTTAGGCGAGTTGACTCAAGTGTCGTGAGGTTTTTGGCTCCTCGCGCGTCGTAGGAGCCCCTATTCAAGGTTACCGCCGAAAACTGAGACAATGTGATAGGTATTTAGCCCAACCGAGGTGTTCCGCAACACAGACTCAGTCGGCTAGCAGAATTGACTGCGCATCTTGTATTACCACCGTCTCGTCGCGGTAAGGTAAAATGAACAGAGCCATGGTAGCGTTAGGTGATTACCCTACGGCAATTACCCCAAGCTTCAAAAGCAATCAGAAGCCGAGATTGGTAGCCGCAGTATCAAGTCGACCCTACGATGTGCAACCTGCACTCGCAAACAAGCTGGGTCTATCGGCCTAGGTCAGTACTATAAAAACCAACAAGTTAGAACGAGACGACCCAGTCCCTAAGCCGCACACTCTATATCAAACGTTGGTTACCTCCTAGACTTGAGCTAGCAATTTTCTTTTCGAAAGTAGATAATCGCCCAAAGCTTCTCGTCTACCAGATACCAGCCAGCACTGACAATATGAGGGTGTTTCGGAACTTATGCCCTATCCTCTTCTCCATAACAAACGTTGAGTCTAGAATTAGCAACGGCCATCAAGATGGGACGATTCACTCGAACACGTACCCGGGATGCATATCCTATGAGACCGCTTTGAATAAGCTTTACACCTGTAATTACTTCGAGAGCTACTGGGGATTATCCCACGACGATTTTATCAAATGGGTAATGCCCACCCCTGATCTTAGATTGGCCTTGGCTGATGTACATAATCTCCAGAACCCTTCAGTCAAACCCGATTGTAGTGGCATTCAAGTTGGCCACTCATACTGTGTTAAGGTCAGCTATGAAAAATCAGCCTCTGCGTCTATCTCCATCTCGACCATTGCAACAGTAACTCCCCCGCCTTCGACTGAGGGCCTCATGATAAACCGTACCGCAATAGCGGTTTCGGCCCCTTCTAGCCCAACCCTCACGCACGCTGGTATTATGAAGGATTGCAACACCTATCATCGGGCAGTGGCTGGCGATACTTGCTCGAAAATTGTGTCTAGGTATAAGATATCGGACCTAGCTCAATTTACGAAGTGGAACCCAGCCGTGGGAGTCGACTGCTCCGGGCTAAGCGCAGATTACTACTATTGCGTCGGTAAGTTATCCTAAGATACTTATAATATTTTACCTACCTACCTACGGCTCGGCCCTTTGATGCTCAGAAATCTCACACGTGAGCGGTATAGGAATCAAAGATGTGCCCAGCACATCTACTACGCACCGTTTTATCACAACGGCGATTCCCCCAGGTTGTATAAGAGTACATCCTACGCCGACCCAACCTGGGTCCATATGCAAGTGCAAATCATGGCATCAAGTTGATTCAGAGGACACTTGCGCGAATATCGAGGCGCGGTATAAGATAACAGCGGAGCAGTTTAATAAATGGAACCCGCTGGTCGGACCTAAGTGTAAGACACTATGGGAGGGATATAACGTATGCGTCGGTGTGTAAGCGGGCCAAATTGTCGTATGGAGTAGGTAATTAGCAACAGGACTTTCTTTCATAACTGCGATGCTTAATATAATTCTACAATAACACATCCCTAATTGCTACTATTGCAAGGTCCTAGCAATATGTAATTGTCCCTTCGGGCAGCCTAGGTATATACTCCGCTAGGGAAAAGGCGCAGCATTATGCGGAGCAGGACGACGACCAGGAATTCCGGATCCTCGGCAGCTCCGTCTAAGAAAAAAAACGGTCTTCCGGACCTACTACAAAACGGGAGATAGACGCGCTTAAAGCGCAGATAGCGGCCGAAAATACCCAAGACCGAATCTAAAGAGGAAGGTGATTAAAGCCACTTGCCTGCCCGAGTCAACGAACGTACACTACCTCTGCTACACGTTCTAGACCCAGCAATAACCACGGAGCCGAGTTTCGAAGCCGAGAATTATATATATATCATGTAAGGGACATATGAGCGTCCTTTTTATTCACGTGCCTCGCATCACAACATGCCAATATTTGTAATGCGCATAGAAGTTAAAGAAGGTATGTTGTGTTGCTCTACACCTCCGTTCACTCATTTCCCCCTTGCCTCCGACATTGCCTGCCAGCCTGCCTACTTACCAAATTATGTAGGTTAGATACCTACCTGTTATCTAGCAATTTCTAATCCTCCATCTATCTTATGTAACTACCTAAATATATACCTAGCAGATCGTGATCATGAACATGAAATTTCGAAGCGAACCCCCATCGCGCATCGAGATAAACCCAGGCCGCAGCCAATGAACCGCATACGAACCGTTACATCCAACTCGCCCTACGCCATGTAGTATAACTGATCTATCATAAGCTGAAATATTAAGTCCAAAAACGGTTCTTAGTACGTTCCTATTACCTATCAGGATCTTAATACTTGAGCCAATCGGGCGCTCTGCCTGTTATTCGTTTTATTCCGGTCCAGAACGCTTGGTTCGAGGCCGTTTTCGTGCAACCCTGCATACATGTGTAAATTGGTAGGGAATCCTGCCATATTGTAGAGTTACTAATTAAGCCAGACGTAACTCTGCACATACAGGGTATATCGGCAACGTAGATACAATACATGTGTATATATATGGACCCTTTACCCACCCGTTGCCGCGGACTATTCCGCGATGGACCAAAGCGGAATACGCGTCGTCCTTTTCAAACCTCGTCTATATGTATTTACAAACTTTGTCTGGAGTTGGCTCCGGGTAGAGCTATTGGATGAGCCCCTTACATCAACATCTAGACCATATTATATGGACCATGTGCCATGCCCATGTGCATACATATACATGTATACGTACGAATAGCAATATAGCTAGCCCTATTAGCTTTGCTGCATCGTGTTGTGGGCATGTATCTAACGTACATGGGTAAGGAGTGGAACTCGTTTGCGCTGTTAGCTATGCAGTAGAGCATGCATGCATATGATGGTAATTCAACGTGCCTTTCTCCCCCCACCATTCAATTATTCCCCGTTTAAAATTCCCTGGGACGCTCAATGCAAGGCGCAAGCCGTCCAAACCATTTATTATCTCCACGGCCCCCTGCCGAGTACCTATGTGAGGGTTCCAGCCATAGTTGACCATTTACGGGTGGCGCCGCCTCACCTGTCCAATAGATTCAGCCAGTTCAACACCATCTGAGCCTTCAGTAGGTTTCCTCGCATATCCATATGCACACCGTCGTATAGGGTTGCTTGAATGCTCATGTTCCACGTCCCGAGGTGGTCAATTCCCCTTTTGGCTGCCTGAATTGCCATCTCGTGCTCAAACTTCACGAGGGCCTTATTGCCCTGACTGACAAGCCACTCATCCGGCTTCTGGTCTCCCGCCGCGTTTGGCGTGACTAGGAGAACCGGAATATTTCCTTTGGAGTTTGGGCCCCGCTGTCGCGTGCTAGTTTTTGTCTTGGATTCTATCGTGTCTAGAACCAGATCCAGCCAGTTCAAGGCTTGGTCTATCTCCAAATTATTCCAGAGTCCATGGCCAAGAATGAAGGCCTTCCGCTGCAAGGGGTTGGGATCGATAACCTTCTCTAACCGTCGGTGTTCTTCCTCGGGGATGGGATATCGCACAATTTGCTCAACTGCCGTCAAATATTAACATGATATACTACTGCACCGCCAAGCAAGACCTATCATCAAAACGTACTCCGTAAATCTGTGTCCCAGTCCGGCATCCATCTTGGGCACGTGAGACTTACAGGGTCGTGCTCTATGACATCTGCGGTGCTGAAAATTCCCTGGACTGAGCAATCGCGGACGTCGAATTGCCCGTTACAGAAGCACTTGCGTCTGGACGTCCCACATCAGCAAGGAGACTATTTAAACTTCGAAGAAGATACCCATGTTTCCGTCATACTTTTCTTCCTCGTCGAAGTTCCAATCAGTAACCCCGCCATATCCTATATCCTCTCGAATCACGATATTCAAGGCCCCAATAATGTGTCTTAGCATGGAGTCTCCCACGAGAATAACTTGAGAATATCGACCCAAGATATCGCACGCTTCCCACGAACTAAACCATTGCATATCGCAACCTCGAGGCGTGTATGGTGCATCCTTACCGGCCCGACCGCCAGATGACATAGCAGTCAACATCGAATTCTTGTCCGAGCAAACGGATCCGGTAGGTAAATGGATGTCCAAGGAGGAGATATTACATTCTCGTCCGTTATGCTTGTACTGACGTAAAGTATTTATGGGTTCCCTCACCCATAAATTCGATGTGGAGGTTTGAGACTTCCTATGGAAGTAGGAATAATATAAAACAGCCATAATAAAGATCAGGAAGCACCTATACAACGTTTTTCTAAGCTTTCGTGGACACAGTACATGATCGCTGTCATGAATTGTCCGGGGCAAAATGGTAGTCCCGAATCCCAAGAGCCATGCCGCAAATCGAAGGCGACGATGGCCTTGTTCTCTGAAGGTTTCCCGGGGAATGTGTACGCGGGTATCATCCCAAGAACCGTCACTAGACATATCGGCGGTGCTTCTGCCTTGCTATCAGATCCGTGTATATGACTTTGCAATGCTGATAGTAGTTCGCCATATTATGAATGATAAGAGGTTAGAATAGATTAAGAACCTCAGTAACCGGAAAGCAAGGTTAGGGGCCTAGGAAGGTACAACAGCGTGAAGGCAGTAGCTATAAAGGTTGTAGCTTACTCGTACCTACCTACATGTAAGTACCTACCTACCTAAGGTATACTTATCAACACTCTTTCCTACATATTCTGTCTAAGCATTTTATTTTATAAACAGGTAGCAGCAGCCTAACAGGTCGTGTAGTTTTCCTTAGTCCGTATACCTACCTCTTAGGAGGTACCTACCTTTTACCTAGGTGCATGCCTAATCTTTCCCAAGGAATATTGCGCTCAAACCTTTTTTTTATTATGTGATCAAATACATTGCGAAATACATTGCAAAATACATCGCGAAATACCTTAGTAATCATATAAGTAAAGCCGCGCACATGACTTCGGAAAGATCCCACGTGCGCTACGCGGGCGTTTCGGTAAATTTTATATTGGTAGCTAACAATATTACAATTTGAACGTAATTAACTAAATAGGTATTGATAAATTTACTGTACTAATATTATTTTATCTAACGTCTCAATAATACGTATCGGCTGTGTGTGTGATAATAAGCCCCCTTTTGCACAAGGATATTGTTATTCCATCTTGATCCGCCATAACGAAGGGCCAGCCCTTGCATACCCCTTTATTAATAGATGCTGCAAACTGCAGTAGTAGACCATCGCAATAAAGACAGCCGTTGTGTTCCAACACTCTCTCCCAGATCTATCACCTTCCGCCACGTTGAACAGCTCTGCCTTCCTTCCGCTGGCGTTCCCGGTCGACCCGTTTGCCAGCTTCGCCTCAGCCTTTGGCCCCAATGGCATCTCCAATCCTGTCGGCGGCCCATCCGCTGGGGTGGCTCGACCTGCATTTCTGGCGACATCACGCTATTTATCAATACACCCGGGACCAAACTTCTTTATGAGGCACCGTAAGATCAGATGGCCGTAACAGAATCGTTCGTCGAGTTGTTCTTGGGCTGTGATCGGCTCGATTTTCTAAGCCAGGCTTACAATTAATATAGTAGAGTATACCCTAGGGTAGGTCTTCGACTACACCATCAGTGCTCGGACCGAAAGTCACAGATCAGAGGTTACCGAGTATTATTTTTATTTTTTAACTACCTAGCCTCATTGCAGGCGAATAGGTAGCCACCCTTATCATTTCTCATCCGCATTATCTTCCTCATCCGCATCATAAATCGTGTCCATAAGCGCGGCTTCTAGCTCTTCCTTACCACCCACTAGTTCTATTTTGCCCTGGCACTCGAGCGATATAGATGCCATCTTCTTATTGAGAGCGTCCATTAGGCTATCACCAGGTCGAGTTTTTTCGTCTTCCTGGCTTCCGCATCCCTTGCTGAGACGAGTAGGCTTCTTTGTAGCAAGTACCTCGCGGCCGATGCGACGCGTAAACGTGAATCCACCGGCATTTTTATTGCCAACCCCTAAGAGAATAGCTCTGATCCATGACTGATAGGTAGTAGAGTGGCCGGGTAAGATGGGCATTCGAACTGAATATCTTCGGACCCCTCGAACATTCCTATACCCTAGTCGCTTCGGTTTCAGTCCGCGAGACATCTGCTGGTAGGTCAGTATTGGCAGGTCATTACTCGGATTGGCCGAAGAGTCGGTGGATTTAAAGTACACTTACGCTGTGGCGATTGTAGGATCGGATAGTAGGAAGTTTCGCGCGCCTTTTATTGAAGACTTCAATGTGTAGTAAAAAAGCTGCGCAACGGAGGCTTGTACACAATTTTTCGCTGGAATTCCTCAGAAAATATAGAGCCTGAGGTATCGATGGGTCTGCGGAGGGGGAAGATGCAGGAAACGATCGAGGCGACAGAGGCTTGTTTGAATATTACCGAGTTAAGAGTAAAGTTCCGTCGCGCTCTTCACCACCCGGGTAATTATGATATTGTTGTCATAGTGAGCGTTGCTGGTTTACGGAATTTCCTCGCGCGAAAATCGCCAAACCTCGTTGTCTCGGTTTCAATCGCGTCCTGGTTTTAATCGCGTCCTGGTTTTAATCGCGTCCTGGTTTTAATCGCGTCCTAATTTTTGCTATGGCAACAATGACAACCTTAATTAAATACTACACCGAACCCCATCAAAATATCTTTTGCGTAATCACATCGAGGTTCCATGGCTGTTTTATCTAAGGGATCTGTCATTAAACGTTGATTTAGAACCTACGCGTCTGAAATAACTTGTCCTTGTCCCCCCTATTTAGTTATATTCATGCTGACTCATCCAGCACACGTCACGTACCTATCATATTAACAAAGGAAAATATGTTCAATTTAATTGAACGCCAGAACGGAATGCATGCACCGTAAGCTTTTTGTTTGGCGAATTTGAAACCCTTTAAGCATCTGCCATTTATATCGATGGGTCTTATGTGTTTACGCTTAACTTGTTTATGCTCAATGCTGTCCTTGCTTCGAGATGAATTATGAGCTGACTGAATGTTCTTCTGAGTTTAGTTAGCTTATAAGTCAATAATAGTATAACTTATGCCGATGACATACCTGGCAATTTATCGTATATCGACATCATTGTTAGAATTTCCAGTGGAATATTTCAATATGAGTCGCTGATCACTAATGATATTTGAAGATATCGGATCATGAACAATCGGAGCCCTGATCTACATGCGCCTTTGCTTGGCATCTTAGATTCTTTCGAATAGTCGATCTGACGGAGTGAATTCCATCCTTGGCAGGGACCTACCGACTATCAGCAACGTTATTACCTAATGATCTCTGCGATCGCCATCCCCATCGTCGGAAAATAAACGCGTGCTTTCAAGTGGGTACAGAAAAGCGGATCAAAGTTGGGTTCTCAGTAAATTCTCAGTATCATATTACGCTTTACTTTCAGGGCAACATAATGGATGTTCAAGTATATTAACCACATAACTAAGAGATATCTAGGAGGTAGTTATGCGATGGTGTGGCACCGGTTAGGATTTTATCCCTTGCCCTAGTAACTAAAAGAACCTTAATTAGAGGTCAACTGACGGAGCGGATTAATAAGAAAACAACTCGAGTACTAATTCTTTACCACGTTTTTTATACAACTTTACTAATAAAAATTATAAATGTAAGGGGCGATACTCAAGGAACTTAAGTGGGTTAATTACCTACCTAACCTCGATCCGAGATCGGGCAACTTGAGTCTTGAGTACCGGCGCTTTCGGTAAAAATGGGGCTAGCCCACGGAGTTATAAGAAATGCCAGACGTTAAATTCGGGGCCGCCTGCTCCCCGTTACCGGGAGGGTGGAGCTGGGAATAACGAGCATCGCTCCTCAAAACGAAAGTGAAAGGGCCGAAATATCCCGAGTTTGGTTTGGTAGAGCTTGCACGGGTCTTATTCTAAATACGATCCGGGAACCCAGGTATGATCTAAGGTATAAACCCAGAGGTATTTGGTACCGCCCTTTTATAAACTTGCAGGTCCTGTAGGTACTCTGATAACTGCCTTGATACTTAGGTATATATATAAGAGTGTAGGCTACGGAGATCCGTTGCGTACATGAGATATCCAGTCCCTTCCTTGGAAAATACCGTACCAAATACCTCAATCTCGCTTGGAGCAAGACCCGTCGAGTACACATGCAAAGCGTAAGCACGTAGCATGTGACTTGAACAGCACGCGGGTCACCGCCATTCCTATCAAAGGCCAATGGGTCTTAGCTGGTCTGTGAGTCTCCCATATCGCCTTGCGGCAAAGCCATGCGTCCGATCTGTGCTTACGGGTTGGCAATGCACTCCGCGATAGCAGGCGACAAGCATTATGTACACGTGTACAGAGCGCCTCGCGTCGCCGGGCATGATGACCTATGATGTTGCATGGTCGATATGTGATCGCTGCGCCAGGATACTTACTACCTTGGCCTAGTCCGTTCGAGAATCAAGTCCCAATAGATTCGGTGTGTGATATGATAGCGTAGAGTATTCATTAGCATACCTAGCAAGTATCTGTACCGGACATGGGGTCAAAACAAGGGTAAGGGTGCGCACAGAGCCCTTACAACTTTCCATATTTGAAAGCCACGATCCCATGCGGAGCCGTTAGCCTTCTCCCGAGAGTATGGTATCATGTTTAACGCAACTTTGGGGTGCTTCAATAGTTACCTTGTTTGAGCAAACAAACCCGTTTCTTATAATCGTCGAGTCCAAGATCATGAGATTACCTGATGTATAACGCAAGTTCATCGTCATATTGAGGCTGTTTGTCAGTAAATGGGAACCACAAACCAACCTCCCTCCCGGATGATAAGCTACGTGGCGCTGAATTTCTTTTAGCTGGCTAGCCGCAATTGAAACTATACTGGATAAGATGTCGATCTGGAATAATTCTAGACACCTTAGGTCTCAGAAGGCGCTATTCAACAGTGAAACATCGTGGGGGTCGTTGGGCTGTGCTATGTCGGTCCTCGGATAGTGAGGTATCGATGACGATTGATAGACACGGTTCAATGTTATTAAAACTCGGTGCCATTAATGAAAAAATTCGACAAGTCGCTTCTTTAACGAACTACCAAGTTCCTCTCAGGAAAGTAGTTAAATCAGAAACTACCTAATCTTGTTAGTACCTAGATAATATCGTCGGCCAACAGGCAGTCTTACCGGGAGAGGCTTGGGACATGTGTAAGCACGTAAAGTCGAAACCTAGGTATTGTAAGATCTCAAACAAGACATACCCTGCATCTTCAGAATCCCACGCCGTTTTCCGCACAGTTTTATGTGGTTAGCGCCGTTCGGCGATAGACTGCTCCGACAAGCTGGTCACTCGTCGGGGGGTCGATGCATTCGCGGTTTGCATGTCATGGGATGGTAATCTTTTCTTCTTCTTCCTTTTTCTTTTTTCCTTTATTTTCGTCTTAGCTTCATTGGGGATTATTCTGCGGTCAGCAAATGCATAGCCAGGCTACTGGAACGGCTCTGTTTTGCAAGACACTAATTCTGGTATCAATTCACGATACACCCGACATTACCTTATTCCAAGTTATCCACGATAGTAACGGGGTAAGCATACAAACTCGCAAAATAGTCCCATCGGAAATCTTCTTACTCGTTTCAAGACCCACCACGAGACGTGTACGTGTGCGCGCGCGTGTGTGTGTGTGCCTTCAGAGCGAAATTTAATAGGGTAAACCACCATCATGTTGCTCTATGGCGCCATGCATGAGGCTGGGGGTTGATTTTATCGTTTTGACGAATGAGATAATCCCCGCAGAATGCATAATTCATTGACTAAGGAAAGGTAGCGAATGCAACTATTGTGTCTCGATAAATTAAACCCATCGCCGCCCCTATATTCCTTGGTCGAGCAGCCGAGATGCATCTGTTAACTATAGTAAGGCTATGTCGATGCAATACGTATAAATATTGCGTTGCATCCTTCCTGCATCTGAGCGTATCAGCCCGGGCTCGTGGATGACTGCCTATCTTGAAAGTTGAGTCTAAATCCGTGGGTATGGTAGGATACCTACCTAAAGGCCAAGCTTCTAGTCCAGGCACGATGGTTGCTTCTGGGGAAGCACGAATCGGGATCCGTTCCATCTATTGTCTCAAAATTGGCCAACCACCATCACTTAGTTCGTTTTTTAGCAAGCCAAAATATCGAGATATGTCATCCTCTCCTTCATGATGAGTAGCAATGTGTAGCACTATGTAGTGTAACCCAACCCGCAGTTTTACGATAAAGCCGCCTTACCCAGCAGGAGAGGAACGCCGAGAAAAATAATTGTCTAAGCAGGGTAAGATATGCGCTGCACGTCCATTCGAATATGAGGCTGATGTCTGCTTCTACCCACCATTGATGGATCCCAAGATCCTACTGTTGGTGTAAGATCGTGGTTTTGATAAACGTGTCTAAGTGTTCTTATAATCTTAGTGTGTTAGAGGGTTTAATCGAGTGGTTGCGCCCGTGTCCGAAGACTCTTGAAGGCTCCTCCGGATCGGAATCCCCAAAAAGCAACATAAAGGGTGATAGTATATACGATCTAGCCAATGGAGACGTCGATGAGGGAATCTGTATATCAGAATATGATCACTACGTACTTGATGTCTTCACGGCATGGATCATCGGGATATTTCTACGCAAGTCGCCGTTTAGCGCCTTAGGTGTGCGGTCTGGCGGTCTGTCCGGAGTCTTGGTAGGTATTCCAACGGTCTATCTTTTGATGTTGTTAAAGACCTAATTCACTAAGCAGTATATTCCTAGGTAGTCATATTCGTCCCAGGTACCTAACTCAATCCCCATACATGCATGTATGGGATGACGGGTGCTGTCTACGCAATTGCCCTTTTTTAAGAGTCTTTATGCTAAGGCTGTGTTACCATACTACGATGTAGGTGTATACCTATATGTAATATCCTGGCACTTGATGAATAGCGTCTCCGAGAAAAGCCGCTAAGGCTGAGAGTCCCGACAAGAGCTAGTGTACAAGGTATCCAGTAGGTAGCATGAGGTGAACCTAAAGCATTTCAAGACTTCTTACTCTAAAAAAGTGGAGGGCATACTCCACTGATAGGAACTAAAGTAGATAGATACATGAGCTGTGTCGATTGCTCATGGGTCGACCAATAGCTACGATAAAGAAGATCGACGTAATCAAATAATTCGGGAAAGTATAGAATTAAGAATAGACGAAACGAAACTAAATAAGATCTACCTTTTCAATATTATAATTATAATATTATATAAGTTAATGCTTGAAATATGACCCTTATTAACATAAGGGGAAATGTTTATCATGGGTACCTACATCTAACGGGTGAGGTCCGCTATTAAACGGTATCCTTGAAATAGCAAACGGTACATTACGTTACTGAAAGTGCCGCTTGTTCCTTTTACTTGATCAGCTCGTATCAAGACAAAGACGTTTTTCCTTGTCCTGGCCGTTTAGAGTTTGACCCGGCGACGCATTTAAAAGTTGGGCACGAACAAAAAGAGTCTAGATGATCTTGGACTTGACCGCGCGTTCTCGGAGAGTTTGCGTGAGAGTCAGCTGCTATAGACTTCCTCTTCTTTCAAAGCGAAACCTTCCACACTTCATGATCCCGTACCATTGAGGATGACTCCAACTTCACCTGATGGCTAGGTGCAGTACTACTATCAGCAGTTATGGACTTGTTGCACACGTGGGTAACTAAATAGGGTATCTTTAGCTGCCTCATATACTGGTAGACTGGTAGATGGGTCTTCCCCAATGGCCCACCTCGAAAAAGGTCTTTTAAAAGAGCCAAGGCTTGTCAGAAGTGAGCCTAAAAGAAAAACAAGTGGGGATAAGAGGTATGTACAATACCTAGGTAGGGAGGTTTACGTAGCATCGGGCTACCTGTAGCTATTTGTGTGGCTTGGCGTTAATGTTGCTTGTCCCCCGATGTCCTTACCAATCATTAACTTCCTCTTACGCCGTCCCCCCGTACGAACCCTCCTTTTCGATAGATGCCTTGCTGCCTGATTTTCACCGGTCGGTCTATAGATGTATTGGATCTGATAAAGAATTGACTACATTTTCTTCGATCAGTAAAATGTCGTTTAATATTAACTTGTTTATACAGTATATACTTAAGTACCTATAGGTATGTCTACTTTTAAATAGCCACGCTTTGTTAAATCTTAAATAATGCCTTCTCTAGCCGGATTGCTATTGAATTTCACAAGTTTCAAGGCACCAAGTATTACCAGATTTAAAATCTCCCCTTGTCCGACTTAAAGTTCGGAGTTGCAACCCGAGTCCTCGATCCCGGGTCACTTACCTAGTACCTTATCCGCGGGTCGAAAACATCTACGTTTTTGTTTACAACAAACGTGCTTCGTAACCAAGTACGGATTCATGTAAAAAAAGATAAGGTATTGGCGATGTAAATGTTTAAACAGTGTTAACTATATTTTACTGGGACTGTTGTTATGATAATAGGTCTTATTGTATCAATACACAACATGGCGATGTGTTCCAAAAGATACTTTGCGAATAAAACATCTAAGTGGTTCAAATTCCGCACCAACTATCGTAGTTTTACACCATTCCGTTTTTGGTATGTATGTCTTGAGATTTGATCGCTAAGGTATTCATCAATTCATATACAAAACCATGTCGTGGATCTTTTTAAGCAATTTAAACAGATCTTGGTCCTCGAAAAGGAAATCTTCGGTACTGTAGCAAGCCTAGATGTCTCGAATTATCTAAACCTCGGTATCACCCCCCAGCTTTGATCCGTCACACCGGTCACTTTACACACTTATACTCTGATTGGTACGATAATCCTGCGCATCATGGTACGAGAAAAAAGCCATGAAGAGGGGGTTCCTTCTGGGTGGGCCATAAAGGTAGCAAGGCCTATTGCATCTTCAAAAGGTCTAGACAATTTTCAGCCTAGAATAACTTTCATTCGCTTATAGCATTTTAAATGATCCAAGCACGTTTCCCATAATTCCTTATTAGTTGTACGACGACGGTTATAATAACCATGTAACTATTGAACCTACTCGCGAAGTTCTACCACCATATCATCCCACCTCACTACCTGGTGGAAAGCTACCACGCAATCATATATGCATTAGTACCTACATATAAAGATGTTGGTCGTACGTGATCGTCTGGTATTCGTAGACGAGTCTTTTAACATTATTGCCTTGGCGATTCAGTAACATCCCGAGCCTCAACCCCCCACGGGCCGAAACGTTCTAACTTTAATGACAACTTATAACGACAAGACGCGTACGTGATCTTAGTCTGACTAGATCTCGTCTCGAACACTTCAAGG
This sequence comes from Daldinia vernicosa, assembly GCF_022497035.1. Lineage (NCBI taxonomy): Eukaryota > Fungi > Ascomycota > Sordariomycetes > Xylariales > Hypoxylaceae > Daldinia > Daldinia vernicosa. The sequence continues at coordinate 89,637 of NW_025953994.1, read as the reverse complement.
CCGTTCTTTATTAAGATTTAAGCATTACTACTACGGAGATCCTATTTAATACGGACTAACGAATACATCAAATATAGCGTAGGTAATGGGAAGAGGAGGGGTTTGAGAAACAGCATGATCACCTACCTAGGTACCTCTTACTGCATTCTAGACCTATTTTTACCGGTAACATCTCGATCGTGCTATGTCCTTTATGCTTGAAAGGTTCCCTCACTCCCTCACACCTCTCGCCTTTCGCATTGCATCTTGCGCTAGTCAACGTTAAAACGCACTCGTCCCATGTTTCTTAGTTGAATCCCAGCGAATGGGAATGTATGGGAGCATGTGGAGAGCGAGCAAGGATAAGGAATTGTAATAGGTAATTAGGTACAGTATAATACGTATGTATATACCTAGGTATATATAAGATGTGGTATCTAAGGTATCATGGTGCCTGTCATCAATTTATTACATGTACATAGAAAAGCTAAAGACCCCCGGTCGTTTCCCGCAATCCCATCTTTTTCTACTGCTGCTTCCCCCCCTGGCTGCTTGGACTAGGTACCTACTATATATGTAGGTACTTGCAGTTCTCGAGCTGCAAGGACACTGCCACACCCACAATTTCGTCTACCCCCGGCAATTAACTGCTTTTAGCGGCGCATCGGCGTACACTCCTGCAGCCGTGCTTCGGGACCAGCAGCTTAGGTGCGCAGTACTAGTATAAAAAAGTACGTACATGCAGACATGTAGGCTCTAGCGTGCACTTGTCCCGAGTTCCATAGTGGAGGGAGTGGAGGGCGTGGAGGGTCTGGGCTGCTGTTTATCTGGTCCTGGATCCAGTGATAATTATGTGCGAAGACCAAAACGGCTTTTTCCTCTTTTGTGATTTCCTAACATTAATAGAGGTAGTTATTATTTTTGGTTCGATGGTTCGAGCCTAGAGAAGAACGCATCGTCAAAACCCTAAGTATATTTTCTCCTTTACTTGTTAATCCGGTTCGTGTATTTATACATCTTTTGACATTGTAAAAAAATGTCCGACCTTGAAATCTACCTAGCCTTAAACAAAGCTCAATATGAGCGGACCTTATAGAGTTTATAGTGCTTAGGTATAGATACCGGCGACATTCTTCTTATAGTACTTAATGTGGGTATGTCAACCTACATACCTAATGCACGGGTATCATGGTCCGAGAGAGAAGTACAAGTACTAGAGGGGTAGCTCCCAAACAGAAGCCGGGAGGAGCGATTAACCACTTACAGGCCTCAAAGTGATCAGTCAACCTTTTCTTTCCCTTTCCCATCGACAAAATCCAAGGGCTAGACACCCATCATATCCTTGTCCATCCACCCCAATCCACCCATCACTGGCCAGATCAGGAACAGCCCTTTTTTCAATATGTACTCAAATAGAGAACCCTCTTTTATTTTTTCCCTTTTCCCTCTACCACCCCTGCAAAGACAGGCCATCTAAACTACTGTACGACAGCACAAAGCCAAAGAGATTGAGAGATTGAGAGATTGAAAGGTCCTTTTTTTCCCACGCCCCCCCATCCCACCACCACCACCACCTGCACCCGGACGTCTCTTTCTCCAAACCCCCAAACTCATTATTATTATTCCTAAATACTTCTCTATCTATCAGCTTACCTTCACACACTGCCTTGCCTTACCATACCTACCCAACCAAAAGACGCGCACCCTTTTTTTTTTCCCTAGTTTATTTTATTTTCATGTGTCTTCGTGGCGACCTGCAACCTGCAACCTGCAACCTGCATTCCCCAGTACTGCCTCCGTACTGCTTGTCTTATCGCGTCGCCCGTTCCTAAGGCATCGTCACTCCTCTCCATTTTTCGCGGCCGCGTCGTCGCCACTTCGAGATTGGACAATTCAGTCAAATCTGTATACAGTATCCTTTCAATCGCGTCAACTAGTAATACACGCCTTACTTAAAAAAACATTTCGCCTCTTCCCATTCTGCGTGCCGCAGCCTGCGGGCGCACCCACAATTTGCTTGCTACTACCAACCCATCGCATCGCGCCAAAGCAAGGGGAATAAAAGCCCGCCACCGCGAACCCGCGACATTCACATCCTGTTGTCCTACGATCAGCGCGATCGTCATCTACATCCTCGGCCGCGTATTGTCATAGTGCCCCAGAAATCCAGGCACCTCTTGTAGGGCGGCCTACCTAATTGCATGCATCTCTTAGCATGAACGTGGACCCAAGTACTTCAAGTGTAGTTTCAAATACGTCTAACAAATCCACCTTATCTCCTTTGTCGTCGTCGAGCCGCGCAAGTCCTTTTCCTCCCCCTACGACCACGGCTACCGCCACTAAGACCGCCATGGCCGCGTCCGGCTTTCTCCCTCATTCGCAATCGCAACCTTTTAGATCCAACGCTGCGCCCGCTCAGTCGTCGCCGTATCCTCTATCTATCGGTACCATGCACCATTTCGAACGCGATGCGAATACTAAGCCCGTCGGCATGCCATTCGCCGCGACTCCCTCTCCTGTATCGTCTGTATTGATTCGCCGTTTGCCAGCCGACACGACCGAGGAAAAGCTCAGCTTGATGCTTCTCTTCTCACAGGAGTTGGTTGGCATCGAAATGCTTCCCGCAGAGCAATCGGAAGATCCAGGTTTTCGGTCTGCGATTGTGAGATTCAAGACGCCTACCGGAGCACAGCAAGCCAAGGACATGCTACACGGCAAATCTATAAGCTCAAGCGACGTGGATTTAATTGTCGAGATTGTATCAGGTAGCCCTACCGCATCTAGAAGATATCCGATTGATGGTACGATCTCTGCCCCATCTAGCGCTCCCTCCTCGACGACATCTTCCGGCCAAGCCTCGCGCCAATCATCCAGATTCAACGGTCCGTTTCAGTCCCTAGATAACATATCACCACCCATGAATGGTTTATATGGAAGCAACGAATTACCGAACCCCGAGTCCAGTGCGCATTACCAAAGCCTCTTCTCACCGCAGTCACCAATCGGTAATCACCTAACAGAACGCACGCGCATCTCAGGCAAGACTCTCATTAATCACGATGTTGCAGAGGATGATGAGACGCGTGAGCTCCTAAAAGATCCGGTTGCTTATGCCGAGAATGGTGCAACGCAACAACGACGAGCTACCGCACCGCATCTACCCATTAGTCGCATGGCCAATTTATCTCTGAATACGACGACCAGTGGCCCAACATCTCTATCGCAATTTGCACATCCGAGCATGACTCCCTTATCTGCGCACGGCAATACCATGTCTCCAACTGGCATGAATAGCGCGAGTCACTCAATGAACTTTCAGATGGGTAACCAACACTACCAGCGCCATCACCATTTTCCGCCTGTGAACCCTGCTGACCAGAACCCGCCATGCAATACGCTCTACGTTGGTAATCTCCCGATTGATACGTCTGAAGAAGAGCTTAAAGCTATGTTCTCCAAGCAACGGGGCTACAAGCGTCTTTGTTTCCGGACCAAGCAGAACGGCCCGATGTGCTTTGTTGAATTTGAAGATGTATCGTTTGCCACCAAGGCACTACACGAATTGTACGGTACACCTCTCCATAATAGCATTAAGGGAGGGATTCGTCTTAGCTTCTCCAAGAATCCCTTGGGGGTACGTTCTGGCCAGTCCCCAGGGCAAAATGGTCCCAGTTCTTTGGCGGGTATGAACGGGATGATGACGGGTCCCGGAAACGGCTTTACCAGCGCTAACGGCCCCCCGCCGGGTCTTGCGGCCCCTCCTGGCCTAAGTCGCATTACTTACAATGGCGGATCAACGACCCCTATCAACCCGAGCACGGCGTATGCAACCTTCCCTCCTTCCAGCAGCAGCAACGTATGGAATAGCTCATTATATAGTGGACCGTTGTCGGCCGGTGGTGGTTCTTCCGCGGTCAATGGAACCCCATCAACATTCCCGCCTTATATGATGGGGCGATAGATTAAGCTCTACCTACCGAATCTATGATAGATGCGTGCCTTATGTGTTTCGAGGATCGAATATTGGCGTTTAGGAAGGCATTCGAGACGGGAGTTCCGAGCGAACGGTATTTCGGCTCTACGAAATTTTGCTCGGTTGATAGTTGATAGTTGATGGATTTGAGATCCTCGATCTTAGAGGTTGCTTGGCTAATGGCTGCATGTGTAGTTGCATTTGCAAATGGGGATAGTGGTTATGCATGGTTTCAAGCGTCGGCGTCGACTTCTTTTTTTTTTTCTTTTTCTTTTTTTCATTAATATGATTCCCCTCGGCGAACCACCGTGTGGTTACCGGTAGCCTGGGAGTTTAGAGTCATATCGGTGTTTTACTTAAGACTTGGTCACAGGAGGCATATTCCGGTGTTTGTTTCACTTTGTGTTGAGCGGGTCATTAGCATTATGTTTCTGCTTATAGCGGCCGCCCCTCGCTTCCCCTATCCCGACATGAACGGTTTCAAAACGATCTCGGCTATGGATTTGATCGAGGCTGTTATTTATGGGTTTGTCGCGTTGGCCGAACTCATCCTCGATGGACCACGTCTGGAATGGAAGGGCGAATCGGTTGTTGTATTATTCATCGGTCTCTGTTCAATATTTGAAGCATGGCGAAAAGAAAAAAGACGATTTATCTGGCGCGCCCATCTATATCCAAACCAAAACTTAAAAAGGCGATACCATTCATCTACGCGCGGCATTGTCAAAATTATTGGGCGAAAAAAGGGTTGGGAACTGGTGTCAGACGGAGCGAGGAGCATATACACTTGGATCCTTCATTATCTTGGAGCTCAGGCGGGCTGGTATTAGGTTTACGTGTTCGGCAGGGCAGACAACCGGTGTCATAAAGCATCCAGCATCTCAAGAGAGGCCGATATTTGATATCGTGGGGCAAAGAAACAGCCTCTCGAACATCAGCATTCCCTGACTTATATTAGCATAGCCAGCGTTCTTCTCCCATCTTCGATCGGCGCATCATCATCTTACAAGAGAAGGGTTCTCTTCGGTTATTCTTGGAAGTACATGCAATGAGCGGGGGCAAAAGCGACGGAGTACTTGGGGCATGGGTTTCTATATCTTTGCAGAATAGGCATGGACGGATCTGGAAACCTGGTATATGGCATAAGGCATGGAAAGGGGGGACGAGTCCAGCAAAATGAAGCAAGACATAGGGGAAGACTGGGTTTATCTTGCGGGGGTTATTTGTTGGGCTTTCCCATTATACCTTTTGTCGCCGGTGTTCGTCATTTTCTTGCCTCACTTGACGCGTTCTAGTTGATGGAACCAAACAGGCCGCGTCAGGCATCATCATCACGTTTCGAGGCAAGCTAGAGGGCGGATAACTATTTTTTTCTTTTGGCCGCTTCTCTTTTTCTTCCGTTTTCCTCTGTCGTCGTAATATAGCTAGCGATTTTTAGACGGTCACCTCGATTCACATCTATACCAGAAAGGAAGCATCTATCATATCTTATCTACTTTTATATTTTTACTATCTTCTAAATTTTCCTTCTTTTTTCTTTCTTCTCCTGCATCCTGGATCGTCTCTATCATATATTCCACTTTCTTAACCGTGTAAAATCATCTAAACTAGATGTCACCTTTGCTGAGGCTTAATGTGTAGGAGGTCCGGGACGGGGATGGTCGGTCGTCGTAATATACCAATCTGTCCGCAGTTTGGAGCGAGCGTCCAAGCGCGGGCCGGAGTTAGGTAGCAAATACCGTGTACGTATGATAGGTGTGCGTGGATGAGTTAGTAGTTTGGTAATTTAACCCCGGCGTTACTGCTTCCAGAGTATTAATGGTTTGCCTAGCAGCTTCTTGGTTGCTGTCCGTAAAGTAAAGTCTTTTTATTCGTCTCTTTTTTCCAGTTCGTGTTCGTTTCTCGTATCTTTCTCTCTGTGAGTTGCCTGCCGCCCAGGATGGACTTGCGCTGCTTTATAAGCACGGGATCTATGTAGTAGTAGTAGTAGGGTGCCATCGAAGTAGATTGCCGCGGGACCCCTTTGCGATGATCGTAATGTCCGCATATGACGCGGGACGGAACGCCACGTGTATATAGCCGGCCGCGGGGCCGCGTTCGCGTGGAGATGGGCGTGTTCGGGGTGGTAGAAGATAGGTAGGTAGGTTAGTTGGTTTGAACGCGTCTCGTCGAGAGTTGGGATGACTGACCATCGGTTCCGGAGTTTCCAAACTCATTTCGTATTTACCTACCTATCCTTGCCATCGTGTCTCCCGCTGTCGCAGCGAGTAGAACTCCGAATACGCTAAGTAGATTAAATGGTATGCTCTCTAGGTACTTACTTAGGTACGGAGCATCCATCGTCTTTTACCTTGAATTGTGTCCTTGCTGGAATTGTTGTAACGCGTTTACCTACTTCTTCTTCTACCTGGTCTAGGTAGTTAGTATCCTTTTTTCGAGACTGCGTACCAAACTTTTTGCTACCAACCATTGAGCCATATATTGCTTGAAGAAATGTAAAGGCCGGATTGATATTGTCTTATCTTGCTATCTCATCAAAGCAGTTGGATAGTATTACGTACCTTAGGTAGTTTGGGACCCGATGTTCCTATGAATACCTACATGTGTAGTAGTCAAGCCAAGTATGAGCGTCGTCCCATTTCCCCCGTCAGGCCATCAACATGCCTTTTCTCGGTCGCTCGACAGCCTTCTCGTATATGTAGGATAAAGCTTTCGTATCAGGTTTTTTTCTTTTTTAGGAGGATTTCCCTGTTCGGACGGAAAGAAGATTAGGTTGAGACGATGTCAACGTCGCATCTTGCTGCTACCCCTGCCCTGCCCTTTCTTCATCCAAGGTTGCGAGACGATGGATTTGAAGTCCTTCCTTACCGTTGGTCTCATCCCGATCCCGCGACCCCTGAAGGATACAACCTTTCCACGTTATATATTGCCGTACCTACCTACCCTAATAATCCAACTTGCCCATCGGGTTCCCTGGAAAGTAGGTACTCTGAACGACTCGACTACGACCTTGAACAGGAGTTGGGAGCTGGTAAGCATGTTTTCTACACAGCGAGCACTTCGTATTTACGCGTGTAGGTTCCGTAGCAGGACACAGACGGATCAGTAAAAGGGAGCAGGGGATATCGGAAGTCTCTTCGGCAACTATTTGCCCTATCTAGTTGCTCGTAGAGCTTTTCGGCTTCTTTTCCTCCGACACGGATTGTGAAGATACCTGCTCGGTGAGGCTACCTTTTTGATAGAGTATCTACTCATAAGCCAAAGTGAAGGCCCGGCGTCGCTGCCCATCTAGCCGTTCAATAAGGCACTAGGTAAGTCACATAGGGTTAAAGAAGGCTGAATGTGATAGACGGATGTAAACCGGTAGGTAGGTTGTTGATACATAGGGGAATGGGGCCGTGGCCGCTTCTATCCAGCTTGGTCGATTCTCTTTATCCAAAGAACGCCTGCCGAAAGAAGACATCAATATTTTCCAACCGTCTTCAAAGTTTTTATATGATGGGTAGTTAAACATTTAGATAAGAGTTCAGACTTGGGGAAAATGCAAGTTGGTTGTAGATGTAAAAGGACTCGGATAGTCGAGTCCTCTCTATGGAACAGCAATGTTCATCTTTAAGTACTTATTCACTTTTAAGTAAAGGGGGTTTCAACAGAAGTATGGGATGTAGGTAAATTTAAATTATAAGTCGCAGTCCATATAGGGTGAAAATGTCCCGAGTTAAACTACCGAGATCCATTTGTAAATCCGTCGGTCTCAGTCCCAAGTGAAGATCTTCAACCGGCGCGAAAACTAGTACGTAACAATTTAAACTATTAAACCTTGGCTAATGACCAATGTTGTGCCACAAAGGCCGTAGACGGTAGTCCTACGCTCTTGGGAGGGATGCTTGCTACGAGTTTACACAGATATTCGAATGAAGATCAAGGTAGTACAGAGAGGCGTACTAAATCCGTCCACCATAATCTATGATACTCTCGAGCTACGCGTATCCCGGTGAGATAATATCGGACCCTCGGAGATAGATATCGATCCAGGGAGCAGTGGAGTATGGCAAGACTTTGCGAGGAGGATGTTGCTAAGGAAGCTGAGCTAGGAATCGGGAACTTTACCAACGGGTTGACTAAATGGTATGATACGCAGCGGCTTGGGGGCCGAATCTAGGACGACTACCTATGCCTAGGACTACGGAAGACGTCCCACTTCTCACTTTAAGGACTGCATGCTCTACACTAAGATGTTATTGAGATTGACCAATATAATAGGTACAATTAATGGCTAGAAAACCAGGTTAAAGAACCATCATATTATGGTATAGATTCGTTAAGTTTGTATTATATGATCGGCCACAATAGCTGTCCTATCAACGTCAGCCCGCGTGAGAATGAGGCTTCTCGTAAGCCACAGGTTTACCCCCACGTAAAACGTATTCAAAAGTGGCGGGTAGTAAAGAACCAATTCAATACTACTAGGTATACCTATCGTTTTCAAGATATACTCAGACATATGTGGCTTAAAATAAGTCCCCATGCAATAATATACTAAGTTATACGCTAATATGCCGTATGCGGTCTCGGACTCTCGGTATAAGCCGGCGCGCGTCGGTGTGGTTTTCAGCTGTAGAGAATACTTGCTTTGTTCCACCTCAGCTAGCAGTACTTCAGCTAGCAGTACTAGCAGTAGTATAAACCCACTTAAACTGCTATTCAAGATTTGTCCTAGGTGGAAAGCTCACGACGTGTCGGAGTTCCCATGCTATACTTTTAATAGTATAGCTTGCATGTCATTTCCTATGGTAGACACTAGCGGTGCGGGTACGGGACAATGACGGGCGTCGTTCCGGAGCATAATTCAATCGGAATCGCAACCAGCCGATGGTTCGGACGAGAATTTATGAATGAGTATCGCTAGACAAGCCTTAGCTCCCCCTAGGCTTGTTTTTCGTATACTTAGACATATACGAAAGGTTGCGCAATGCTTCGATATTGTCGATATCGAGTATCGGGATCTGATGTAACTCGAACTCCAATAGCGCTTCGATACAACGTCTGGTCTCTTTGAAAGGTAAAGTCGAACCTGAAATGAGCTGGACCGAAACAGCCCCAAGCGGAATACGACACGGCTCATATAAGAATACCATGAATGGGCCGGATGGAGCCTCGAGGTTTAAGTCCAGCATGGCCAAGAGGGCCTAACTTATAGGTAAGGTGGGGGCATGCCACTTACTACACATTAAAAACTCCGGGGAGCTAGGTCGACCACTTCCGACAGTCGTGTCAACTGGGATGTGCTTGCTCGAGCTGGATTTTTAACTGGCGGTGGAATCCAAGTTGAGTTATTAGAATGCGCACTCGTCTTTTTACCGACATGGTCTCGAGGCGATAGAATAAATAAAATGCAAGGCGCGCAGCTGGTACCTGTCAGGTGACGGCTCGCAACGCATGGATACAATATCTAAGCTGCTAAGGCAGGTAGACATAGAATATCGTAAGAGTGGAGGTGGGATGGGACCATCTATTTCTTTTTTGGGTAATCGATGAAGGGAACACCGATGGTTCCTCTCAGAGCCTCGTCCGGGTTCTTGAATGCGCGGGATGAACCATACAACCGCTACGATTAAGTAGTTGGTGCAATGTTGGCGCATCGGAAGCGCTCGGATAGGCAGACAGCTGAACTGCCCAATATTTTCACCGACACGTACTGGATGATACTTGATTATTAAAATGCGATTTGCATCTTTCAGCCCAACCAGAGGGCTTGTGCAAGGTTTCGCCGCATTCGAATTAACCAAGCTTCGGTATTGGTGGGAATACCATCCAGATTTGCCAACTTCACCCGGGCATTTTTCGAAACTGGACAATCCATGCTGCCATGCTGCCACTATGTATGCTACCAGCGGAGCTGCACCAAGCGCGGACGGCTAGGCCGTGAATAGGAATGGCGTGAGATACACCCAGCATCCGGCACAAACAACGGGCTTGTCTATGCAGGGCTGACCCGCTTAGGTTCCTCTCCTAGCTGTTGCGAGGTCCAATGTTGTTTAATAACTAATCCGTCTGCAACTCCGAGTTGGAAGTTTTGCGTAGAACGACCTCATCCCTAGCTCACTAGCATAGGCATAGAGGTCGTCTTCGCCGCGAAAAATAAGATTAAGAGTGAATATAAGCAACGTAGTATCTTACAAGTTATCTGACAAACCGATTGAAAAATGTACGAGGCAGTTTCAGGTGGTTCGTTGGGAGGATAAGTAAATATAAAAAAGAATATGAAAAGGGGCGTCAGGATGGAGGCACTTAAAGTATGACGCAGGTAGGATGTAAATGAAAGATAATAAATAGACTACCAAGTTAGACTCGAATCATGCCTCGATTGCTTAACTGATACAAGGTTAACTGATACAAGGGAGGGAAAGTTTACGTTACTCAAGATAAAAAGAGGCGGGAGGATTCAAAAGTTCAAGAAGAAAAAAATAAAGTCTAAAAAGATTGTTCGTCAGCCTATTGGATCGGCGTGGGGATTGTACGACAGTTATCATGCACTCCATCCACGGGGTAGTACTTAGGTAAGTGTATGTAAGTAAGAAGCGTATAAGTGGCAGTGTAATAGTTGCTGTGTACGACCTAATACTATGTAGAATGCATCGTGCTTGCAATTGCTAATTGCTGCAATGTAGGTAGGGTCCGCCACCAGCGCTTAATGTATGTAGGCCTACATACTACCCAAGTGTAATCCGTACGCATGCAGAAAAGACAGATAGCAACTACATCTGCCGCCGTTACTACCCTATACGTTGGTACAATACCTACTATGTACCTTATGTATAATCTTACCTGGTACATAACCACTTACCTAGGAGAGCCTAGAAGGAAGCCTAAGCCGCCCCGAACTACGTCGCTCCCCTCGATACTACAACGTTAATAAACGCGCCCACCACAAAAAGGCGGGCCGACCGTGCCAAATCTATTTGTACCGCTCTTTAGGTACATTGGCAATTACGCATCACACATTAAGAGCCTTGGAAGCTGCTATCCTACAACGAAGGAAAGAAAGATATATATAATATGTAGCTGCTCGGCTTCCTTTCTCAAACATATTTTTAATCCTTCACCTTTTCTTTTGCAGCCTGCAAAACTCGACCTTGACTTTTTAAATATTTCTGTAACTTGTTGGCATTAGTGTCGGTTAGTTGTTATTTATTAACGTGCATCTTGTCAAAATTCCATCTGACCATCTTTTTACCCATACCCATTTATCAATCTTTCCACTAAACTACCTATCTAGGTACAATACCCAGCCAGACCAGCCCAGCCCAGCCGGACCGGGGTTGCATATTTTTTTTTTTTCCTTTCCTTTTTTAGGGGTGTACTGGCCGCATACATATACATATATACCTACATAGGTTAGGTATCCTACCTCTTACAGACATATTTTCATCACTGTGCGTATCTTTGAACCCGTACCGGTATGTGCCTAGGTGCTCAGGTGTAATGCTGTTGCATTTTCCCATCCATTTTCACCATTTGGTTCATCTCTTGTCCATCTCTACCTGTCCTGCCCGTCCCATCTTACATGTACATACCTACCTCCTACATGTAATATACCCCTCTTTTTTGGCCCCCTAATAACCTGCTGTTCTGTACTTAGTCCCCGTTTATCTTTTTTTCCTTTTACATCCTCTCACGGCCCACGGGTGTACCGAAGAATCGCTGCGTCTGATCCCTTTCCCTGGTTCGTCGCTCCAAGCAAGGAAAGGGGGCCAGCCGCGCTTTTATTTTCGTCATCCCCGTCCCCCGTCCCCCGACTTTAACCAACGCGGCTCTTTTTGATCTGATTGTTTCTTAAGCGGCTACCTACATACATATCTACATACATATATACCTCGACCTAACTAAGGTATCCGCTTGGATCCGCTTGACTTTATCTTCCGTCAACACGCCAACGCCAACGCCAACGCCAACGGGCCAACATCCAGAAGCAATACATAAAACATTTTCCATCCGCCGCTTGGATGACGATACCTTCACCACTACACACCAGCTAAACCCCATCCCGGCCGCTGCTTTGTTGTTTGTCGCTTTAGTGATAGACACGAGCTGACGGGCTGCCGGATTTTGCTCTGTTGATCAATTCCCCGACCTCGGCGCCTCTGATGCGCTTTTCATGAAATCCGGAGCTTGAGGCTAGCTTTGGAGCTTAAGCTGAAGCTGTGGCCAAAATTCGAAAAACATGCCTCCTCCGAGACAAGGCCGTTATCAACCTGCGTTCGTCTCCCCTGTCGCCTCGGATTCTTGATCTATTCATTTTATTATGGTCTAAGTAACTAACGTTCCAATTCTGCGAGCAGCCGGGAATTTCACGTTGTTGTGCTAGGTGCAGGTAAGGCGATTTTTATTGTTACTATTAACCTATTCCTCTCATCAACCCAGCTGAGGTGTAGGATCAAGCTTTTCTTTTTCTTTTTCTAGGTTTACTCCATGTTGAAACTTTTTTTTTCTTTGCTTATGCGTAACCGCCGCTAACTTCTGCTAGGCGGTGTCGGGAAGAGTTGTCTTACAGGTAATCATCCCTCCTAGTTGCAATTGATTCCGATTGGACCATCTTGGATTGAAACGAAACGCGATCTATTTACGCCTCGTGCGTCATTCTCTGCGCTAAGAGCCTAATTGCTAATGGGCTTTTTTTTTTTTTATGATAGCTCAATTTGTCCACAACGAATGGATTGAGAGTTATGACCCGACCATTGAAGACTCGTATCGAACCCAGGTGGCCGTCGATGTAAGTGTAACTCTACTCATTATCTCTAACCCGTTGGTTTGGGCGTAAACGTCTGCTGACATATTCGGACCAGGGTCGTCAAGTAGTTCTGGAGATGTAAGACAATGCCAACTACAAACATGACCCACCATTATTTTCTTGCTGCCGTTCTGGCACATACTAACTAGAGATAGTCTGGATACTGCAGGCACTGAACAGTTTGGTTAGTCATATTACTAAATTCACCATTTATTCGTAACTACCTAATACTAACTCAGTTCCAGTTGCTATGCGGGATCTGTACATGAAGACTGGTCAAGGGTTTTTACTAGTCTACAGTATCACTTCAAGTTCGTCGTTAACTGAGCTGGCGGGGCTTCGTGATGAGATCATCCGTATCAAAGACGACGAGAACGTGCCAATTGTTATCTGTGGAAACAAGGCCGATCTAGAAGACCAGCGGTCCGTGCCACGCACCAAAGGCTTCCAAATCTCGGAGAGATGGGGTGCGCCATACTATGAAGCTAGTGCTCGGACGAAGAGTAAGTGCATTTACCCACAGTTCTTCCCCATGCATTCGCTCCTACCCATACTTGAAGTTCCATGGTCATAGGATGGCCAGACTAATACTTCAAAGCAAACGTTGACGAAGTATTCATCGATCTATGTCGACAAATGCTACGAAAGTATGATGCCGCGGAGCCCAACGTCGAGGATCAAGACGACAAGTTCGATCCGTACTCTATATCCTACTATAAAAGGCGAAGGCGGAGAAAAGACGGGGAGCGAGGTTCAAATCATCGACCTAAATGTGTTATTCTATAATTTCTCTAGTAGCTTTCACTCAAGAGCTTATGAGGAATGTGGGTGAAAGTTTGCACAAGGATTCAGTTTCACGGGACGTGCGACTCCTAGACGTCAAAACGCCTTTTCGGGTTATAGAATAGCTACTGGTTTAGGTGCGAATACTCTACACTATGGAAATTCAGGCGCTTGTAACGGTTCCTCGAAACGAGGACGACAAGGCTCTAATAGGGTTGAGACAAGCTTTCCAGAGAGGCTTCTCGGTTTCATATTTTGCTAATATTTTGCTACGCTTCTTCGGACCGACATTTGATGGGGTTTCGCTTCGACGATTCCTGCGGCGAAGATCCTTTCGCATTCTGGAGCGAATGTTCAGGGTTATGGGCGGGCTTGCATGTTCATCGTATTGCATGGGGAGGGCATAGTATGCATACATCACGGATCAGCAGACGAACGACAGCGTTCTAATCTCGGACATGGGGCCTACATACATATGTAGGCTCCCCGAGTTATCATGCCGACCGTTTATTTTCTGCTTTCGGGACATTTGGGTTTCGATGTGGAGCTTTTATCTTGTGTTTTGTTTTCTTGTTGAAGATCCGGACTGCGCAGGCAACCTACATACTTGAGAATCCATTTATGATACTACGGCACCTACACTTACTTACCTTACTTGTCACAGAGAAATAGGCATTTCCACCCCAGAATATATATACCCACTCTGGCGCCGGAATACTCGATACCCCTCTTTTGAATTAGGAAGTGATTGGAGTAATGTGATTATTTATGTGATTTACGGAATATATGCTAGCTACTTAGGTAGCTTAGGGATTTGGACTCGGGGATTAAGACGGCATCGCTCGGCAGTTGACCGACTTGTTGGAAGGAAGTCTTGGGATACCTTGGCCTAGACGATCTCGACTCGTATAACGGGTTGAGCTTGTACGAAAATAGATCGAGGTAACGTCCGAGGGTCCAAGGTAGATCTCATCGCTTGGACCACCTGACTCGTGCTCATCACACCTAGGTGGGCGATTTCGGCTCACCTAGTGTAGATAGAGCCACAGCTGTCGAAACCACGGAATACGCTAACTAACTACTCTACATACATATGTATATCTCTTTGGCCCCCGCCCTGCAGTACTAGATCAACATGCACAGGTGGAGCCATCTACCTATTTGTATGTATGCATCGTATGGTGGGCACGCTTTCCGTGTCGAAAGAAGCAAATAGCGGCCGGAATAGGAAAGGCAGTCGTCCGGAAGAGGTTGGGCGGCGGGGTGGGGGGATGCAATCCACGGCCAAGTTTGGGTCCGCTAGCACCAATGTGGGCGGGTGAGGCTTAAGACTACCTATGTAGTTGTATGTACTGTGCATACATACATACATAGAAGGGCACATGCGCGTCGCTTGGAATGTGCGAAGTCGACTGACCGACCGGCTCGAATGGTCTTAATCTGTTCTTGTTGTACTGGGGTGCTGGCTCTTTTGCGCATACATACTGTGTCTGCGACTGGAGGAGGGATGGGATGGGATGGGATGGGAGAGATGGTTCGTCGTCCGAGGGCGGGCTCCGCTGACCCGGTTCGGCTGGATCTAGCTGTATACATACGTGTGTATGCGTTTATGTATATATGTATATGCGCGGCTAGATGTCACGAGGCTGGCTGGCTGGCTGGCTAGGTTAGTTGTTTTCTTGGGCTGCGGGTATAGTGTATATGTGGATGTAGGTTACGCATGGTGAAGAGAGGGGTTATATTTACGACATCCCTCGCTTAGGTTATCGTCTAACGCCCGTCTAGCATGAATGCTTGTAATGTGTTCATCTGGCGCCGATGCCTAACGATGCTGTGTCTTGGTCTTAATTATATATGTGGACAGAGAGAGTGATCCTGATTCCTGTGTGTGACATATATTTATTTAGGTGTGTAACTAGACGATAGGATCATGGATCATGGGTTATAGATTCGTATAATTGATTGTTAGAGGCACGACGGTCAGCGCGTCCCAAATGGCTAGAATACTGACATATCAGGAAAACGGAAGAGTAACGGCGGCCTCGAAGATTAATATATATATGGGATGTTTTCCATCCGTCTACGCTCTTTGTCCAATCTATGAGTTACTGAAATCTTGTCTGTTACTTTCTAATAGAATATGGTATCACGTATATCGATATTGCGGAAGCTAAAACATACCTAAGACGTAGGTAGACTAACGTAAACATACCTACCTACCCACCTAAGGTACTTACACCACATGCTTTACGGTCCACGATTCGACATCCCGCTTCCGAGAACCGGATACCGAGAATGAGACTGTAGTAGCCACTAGTTATCCCAAGATCAGTTTGAGAAGTGCCGAAGTAGCATCAAACTATTAGCGCCTGACGCTAAATTATCAATAGTCTCTTGCCATCGACTAGTGCTCCCACGTGGATGGATATAGTACCGAGGTGGGTAGGTTAGCTATGTAATAGCAAATCTTGACATTACCCACCAACCTGGCTGCTGGAGACGAACACCTTGATGGGATTCGGAGTAACATCGTCTACTATTAACTAGTCCAACCAGGCTAATTACCATAGCATCGTGCCCCATATGGCGCCATTGGGTAGTTAAACTAGATATCTTTTCTCGCATAGTTATTCGAGCTGTCAAGACTGACTCTTTAACTGCGTAAAGGACCATCCCATGTTAACTCAACTATCAGCCCATAACCTCTCAGTGTGGCCTTCGGTTCTGATAAGTAATACCTAGGTAGGTAGTGAAGTTAGGATGCTGTAAGCTCTGCAATATTCTAGCTTGAAATTCATGGTAGTTAGTTTAGAACGAGACAGCTTCTTAATAAACACTAGTTAGATTGATAACTAGCGAGGAGGGTATTATCTATCTTCGCGTCCTTTCTCTGGTTATTAAACTTTTCCAAGTGTTAGATAGTTAACCGAGTCTAGCAGACGCTATATCGAGCAAACCAGTATGAGGGTAATATTTGCGTAGAGTAACTTCTCATCCGTATATAAAGCTTATGCTAAGGCTGACTGACATCCGCCCGAAACCGAACTTTTACGTATGGAGTGCGAACTTCCGATACAGTAAAGTTATTTACTGGTGTCGCTACGTCGTTCAAGCCGTAGGGTAGTATTCACAGAGTCGTGGCCCGATCTTGCCGATAAAATCGAAAAGGAGCACTGGAACTAACTAGCCCTTTAAGAGCCAGCAGATTTAACTTCCATATATCGCTGTAAGGTTTTTTTCTGGAGGGCCCGTTGCTCGTTAATAACCTCCCACAACTCTTCGTTTTCCTTCCTCAGTTCTTGATCTCCAACAGTGTCCTCAGCTGGTGTCTGGAAGGCGAGGATGGCTTGTTCCAAGACATCATGCGGGAGCCCGTTAGATTTAAGTATCCTACTGAACTTCGTATCCTCTGAGATATCGGAATCTAACTGGGAGGTAAAGTTATAACTGCGGCTTCCCAGGAATGGCTTCACAACAGCAACTGGCTTGGCAGGCCGCGAGGTCGGAAGTGGAGAAACAAAGACGATATTCGTTACAGAAGCGTTGAGGTTTGTTAGCTCTGTGGAGTCAGCACGGCTGCTCAAGTCCCATCGTAGAATCTGGCCTTGCGGGTGGCCCGATAATAAAGTCGTACCATCGTAGCTCAACGCCATGCACGATGCCGCTCCCGCCTCCTGAGGCGTAGCGCCAAACGCCGAGGAAACCTGAACGGCCGTAGAGCTGTCTTCTATACTCGTCGGACCCAACAGAGCTTTATCGGCAAATAAGTCAACTGCGTACAGCGAGCCGTCATCGGAAGAAACGTAGATGGCTCGTGTACACGGATCGAGGGACACGCAAAGTGGCGAACTCGGGAATAGTAATGTCCGTAGAGCTACACCCTGCTGATAGTTCCAGATGACACAAGACTTGTCCTTGCTTGCCGAGACGCAGATGTTGGTATCCGGATTTACGCTTGAACCGATAGCAAGAGATGTGATGGCGGCTCTATGATTCGATAGTGTCACTTGGGGTTCGTGTTCGATGGTCGAGTCTAGTTCTAGCAAGCGGGGAACAGACCAGACATTGATATTCGAGTCCTCGGACCCGGTGAGAAGGTGGTAGGGTGTAACAGCGATACACGTAATCGCTTGAACATGGCAAGCAGACGTAGTCACTTGTCTACCGGTGCAGACCTCCCATATGATAAGCCTGCCCTCTTGCGAACCCAAATAGAGCACATCATCTTGGAGCGCGATGCTCCGGATGCGCTCTGGAAAAGTAACCAAGGCCTCTTGATTGCCTTTGGCCCTCGAGTAGACGTGTACCGTTGATTTCTCCTCCTGGGCTGTAAATACATGGGTGTCGCTCACAGCCAGACAGTGGCGGGGAGCAGAGCTTTTCTTAAAGGTATTTGTCGTCGAATGGCTGGGGTGGAGTGTATGCTCATAAATGCCGGCATCTTTTGAGATGGTCGTATTGTTAGATAATGGTTGCCCAGCCACGGACACGAAGTAAGTTTCGGTCAACATTGGCCCCTATTCATCTGGATTCGTGATGATCTTGGAGGTAGATTTGTAATTTATTTATTATCTCCTAAACAAAATATCCTCTAGTTACTAGTACGCAAGTAGCTATGTAGCTAGCTAGCTACCTCGGATATTTTTAGGATTGGTCCGATCACGTATGTAGATGTAGATCCCGTGATATTATACTTGTCCGAATATGGTGTAAATGACCGGCTGTTGTACGTCTTGATAGCTATTTGATGTTTGATGTTTGATGTTTGAAGTTGGATGATGTTAGTGTAACTATTTTTTTCTTCTTTTCCTTTTCCCCCACAAATTTCCAATCCATTGGTGATGGTTCATCGTTAATAGCCCCCACCAACATGCAGACGTTTATGCAGGTCGTTTGTGGCTGTCGGTGGGGCCGGCAATGCGGCGTCAGCCTCAGATCTTGGCGTAATGGAAGGGTACGTGCCTTTTTCTATGTATTGTCCAAGTTTAAAATCTAGAATCTGGAGCATTTCACATTCCACATTTCACATTTTACATTTCACGTGTCTAACAAGCTTTAGGTATCTGGGTAAAACATCCACTGCTTTCCATTCGATAATTTAGGGTCAATACTGCAAGTCTCACATAATCTGGGTAAGGTAATTCATCCACGTTTTCGTCTTGTTATCCTATTACGACTTAGCCTTCAAATAGCCTCCGGACTATACATAGTATCCATTGTATCCTGTTCCGGATTTTCCCCTCTTTGCTTCTTTTGTCCGTAACTTCATGCACGATGTGCAGCATGACCGAATGGATCATTGCATTAGGTAAGTTAGGCCCTTGAGAAGCGATGTGGTCTTGTACATGAACAACGGGAGGGTTTTATCGGCGGCTACCTACGTGCATCTTCTCCAATCGATTCCATCTTTTTGCCCGATAATGGTTCATCTTGTTGTTATCTACCCGTTCGTCTATATTTTCGACAAGGGCTTTGTTCGTCGGAGGCGGTAATCCCTTGGCTACTATGCGGATAGCCAAGGCGAGCCAAACCAAATCCTGCAACTGACGATACATAGTGCTGCAACATGTCTGAGTTTATCCCATGACTGACCAATCCCATTTCGAAGTTTCCCTCAGCTTCGAGAATTAGGTGGGACCTCAATCCTCCGTAGGCGTTCTGCATATGGATGGGGTAGAAGCAGCTTCACAGACAACGTGGTCGCCCATCTGTCGTGTCGCTTGCCAGCTGCAACGAGATCGGGTATCATCATTCGACCGAATAGATTTCTTGTTCTAGATGCAGGGGATAGTCATTCGAGGAAAGATAAAACCAGTTATTTACCTAGGTAGATACCTAGCTGCCAGGTAGGTAAGTACTACTTACTATAAGTAGGTAGTATTATTATTACCCCGTGCCAAGTTTACTGACGGATCAGCTACCTGTTAGACACAAGCTGCACAAGCCTATTAGACAACAACGTAGTACACGTATACTGGGGTACGGAGGAGGCATTGCTCTGGCCTCGGAACTTTCTTCGATCAATCTTTTCCTCCATCTGACAACCGAATAGCTAATCTTGCGCCATGCCATGATCATCTTCCTCCAACCAAGGGTCCAAGTCTGCTCGGCAAACCATGCTGCCCATGAGCTGCCACGGCCCATGGCTCGTCAGAAAACCCTCCGCATTAGGGAAAATAAAAATGTGGTGAGATGCGGTCACGTACGAAGTAATCGATTGGTTAGTTAGACACGAACAATTTCCAGAAACGATAGCAGCGTTACATCGTATTAACTTGGCGAATGGATTTCTGGACCTCTCAATTAAATTGACTGATTGGTTCCTGTCAGGACGCTATTGTGGTCAAATACTACCCTAGAAAGCGATCCCTTGGCGAGAAGATCGGACGGTCTGACGGTCAAGTCTCGGTCTCGAAACTCCCCTTCAAGTTTTCAGCGTGTAAGAAAAAGTAAGGGTTTAGACTTTTTGTAACTAGGATATGTAGGAATGTCTTAGGTGAGATGTTTATTATATCTTATTATATCTGATTTGATGTAACTCGGGGTATGGCTATTTGTGTAAGTTATCGCGAAATTGGCATCGTGAGAAAAGGAATTTGGAAATGTTTCTTTTCTTTTCTCTTTTCTCTTTTCTTATTTTTTATTAGTTATCGTTATCGTTTAAAGGTACCTACATACATAATTGTTAGGATGAACCTTGCTTAAGATGATGATCTCAGGTCCCACAATACTTCGTAGTTTCCGTTCTCCTTTAGGTTCTGCGACCCCTTCTGCGACCTTTTACTTTCTCAAAAAAGACCCCTGGCTCGTCCTTGTCCTTGTCCTTGTCCGGGGTCCATGGTTCATAGTTCATGGATTATTCATCTCTGTCGAATTACGAAAACCAAACCCAAGTATGTCCACCGCTCAACCCTTCTCTGCGTCTTTACTCTGCGTCTTCAAATCCAGACCATCCATCTGGATTTCCAACCCAGCTTGAGCCTTTTTCGCAGGACTGTTTTTGTTGATTTCCAGCTCCTTCGGATTTGTTGTTTAAACAATCCTGTTTACTTTCGCAACTCTACTAACTAACAAATAAACAAATGAAGCATAATATAGTTATCAACTAACTAGATACCTGTTACTACGAATTAAAACTACGAATTAAAACTAGTCGGAGTTGGGAAATCAACTGTCTTTCAATACTTATTGTTTCGTATCAAAAGAAACTCCTAACCTCGGATTTCATTGCCGGCTGACAATCCCCCATCCCCCTGCAACGCCACCGACCGATTAATACCGATTAACTTGGACGCACGAACGAACGTCACGATGGGGAGCTTTGAACCCTTCGAACCCCTCATGGACTTCAATCTGCCGGAACTTCTGGTTGGGGATTTGGAAGAATCGAAAGAGATTTTCAAGTCGAGGCAATTGACTGCTGGTGCGCCAGCTCCATCATTAGCTGGTGACGGATCTAAAAGACGATATTCGCTACAGGATAGTTCGTTAAGCGCTGTTCATTCATCTATTCACCCATCTAATCTCCTAGACACAACGTGGAAGGCCAAGTCATTGCAGAATGTGAATGAGACGCAATCTCATTTCTTCACCGTCCGCGACCGCGACCGCGACGAATCACGCCGGAATAGTAGCGATTCCGATTCAGCCAGTAGTGAATCATCTGGTGGACTGATGCCCCCATCAATCGGCACACGGGGCGCATCCATCGCCACAACAGCCACGTCGGTTACTTCTGAGAAGCTGGAGCCACCAAATCACTTGAAATTAAAACTTGTAATACAAGAGAAAAAACAAGCCGGTAACAGCTGGATGGACTTGGATGCCGAGGATCCAACTTCTCCGAATCGAAGATACAGTATGATTAACATCTCGTCACCTGCTCAGTACTTGTCACTACGACATGATCTAGATGAATCAACGAGCATGTCTTTAAACTCGGCAGTGCTGCATCCCAACTTAACTAGCTCTCCTCCAACTTCGCCAAAAGTCTCATCGAAATCGTCCCCAAAAGCAACACCAAAAGCATCACCAAAAGCATCCCCGAAAATGTCGCCAGCCAGTGTCAAATCTTCGGGTACTGGCGAACAACGAAACCGCGTTAGATCGCCTTTGGCATGTCCTACTCCTCCACCAGAACGACGCTCTTCTCTGATGCACCGGAATTACCCCGTGCTTCCCAAGATTAACGTGTCGCCTTCTCTACAAGCTTTGTCGAGTCAGCCTTTGCCAACACAGCGTGAAGACGAAACATCGTCCCCAGATCGCAATATGCCCTTATTAGCCCCACTCCAACCGTCTCGTAACAAGACGAATGATGTTAGGAATGATGTTAGCAGTGGGCGTAATGCCAGTAAGACCAGCTTGCACCTGCCAGAGGCGGATATCGAAACGGATGAACCTGAACGACACTCTCACGCAGAGAATGCTGAATATCTAGAAATTGCCGCAGCAGGGATAGATGTTGAATCCTGGTTGGAGTCCAGCGTTGACAACTTTCCCTACTATGCTCAGAATAGGGCTGATGGGCACATGCCCCTACCTCTCCCGCCGGATGTTCTTGATACCCTTCGAATATCAATAACATGCTTCCCGGAAACGATGCTCCAGTGCTCTAGCCTCTCGATCGAGACCATACGTGGCCACTCTAGGAAATTGAGGTATAAGTCATCTAGTCCTGCAAGTTTATATTCGGAATCGCCCGCTTCGGTAGACTCGTCGGACCAGTCAAAACAGACGAAATGGAAGTGGTTACCCCTTAAGAGACAGCAGTCATCTCCTGCCGAGACGCCAACCAGCCCGCAACGAAGTGGTTTTGGAGAGAGCCTAGAACCAAGATATAGCCCGGTATGGCCTAGAAAACCGGACTGGACCACAATCCAGAACCTCTTCCCCTCCGGATCTGATTATCTCTGTGACGCTCTCTACGCCCACCTCGTAGCGTACAACTACATCACTTCGCTATGTCCCCGATCAGTGCTTATCAATCCTACTACTACTTCGAGACCTACTTCCAAATCCTCAACAACACCCTCAGAAATCAGTCTCGGCCTTTCGGTTGACCTCCGTGCTTCAGTAGACATACGCGCCTCTACGGACGGAGGCGCAATCCCACGAAAAGCAGCAACCTTGCTCGGCCTGCAAGATGATCCGAACGCACCGATCCCCGAACCGCCTTCCTCACGATGCAACACACTTCGCAACAAGCGATCGTTCTTTGCAGCGCCCAGAGCCGTCTCTTACTATGAAGTCAGTCGACCGACGACAGCCGTAGGTTCCTTCACTAGCCGCCGTCTTCCCCAACCCGACCAGGGCGAGCAAGTATTAAAGGATTTGCGGTTGGGACTGGCGAGATGCATCTCAAGACTCGTCGCTACGTTACGAGTGACGAACGGTAGCCCCGCGGGTCCTGATGGCGCGGGGCAAATGAAGCAGGAAGAAAATCCCGACTTCATGCGGGCACTGTGCGAGATCGTGCGCCTCTCTGAGGAGAGATACATGTAGCCGAATGAATACGGCTGTAGCGTCACGAGCCATCTGATTAATCAACTATATCTATACCCACATATAATGGACCATGCAGGAAAGATACTCTCACGAAAATTATATATACCTTAATACCCACGAAGCGAGGACACGAGAAACGGCCTTTTAACACTGGTGGTTTGCATATTCTTAAACCACACACTGCCGCAAGCAGTATTTTACTCTCCATCAAGGGATGATTCTCATTTATCTACTTAATGTACTTGTACACTTTCCGCCGTATCATCTTACTAGGCAAAAGCCACTACTCCTATATGTATTATAATGTGCTACCCTTTGGTTTCTATTGCTAATTATAGAAGGGAGCTAAGATGACGGACAAAATCAAGTTGAGTTTGCCTCCGAGGTGGATGAGGCCAGAAAGTAATAATCCGAGGTATTAAGACGATACCTTTACAGAGCGGGTGCGGGGAGCATGCCTTTTTACACGGGAATATAGCTCGGGGAGGGAGTGAGGGGGCATATTGATAGATTCCCGTACCTCTCATCTATTAACCGGCGTACTGGGATCGGAAAAGGGGAGTCAATGACTGGAGTTGTGGAGTTGACGAATACACTAGGTATGGTCTTTGGAGGTTAGGTGCATATCATATGAGGTCAAGGGAATCGGTAACTGGTTCATTTGTGTGATGAATAATTAATTAATTATTATTATTACTACATACATACACCATGTTCCATTCTAGATGTTGTTATTATCGTTCTTTCGATATCTGATGGATTCCACGGGAACGGGAACGTACGGAGAGTAATAAATGAGAGAGATTTAAAATGAGGCTTAGATCGGAATTGCGTCTTCAACGTCGTCTTTTAGATGTATGTACCCTAGGTACGTACATACATATGCACCTACCAGGTATTATATAATTGATTAATTCCGACCCTGGTCGATAGCAGTTGGCATGCGTTTTCGGGCTATTCTAGACCTCAGGCTGTTATACATTATTAGCGCCATACCGGCATTCTGGACGAGCCCTGCGGGGTGGCCTACGCGAACTCACGCACTAAAAGCTGCTAAAGCTACCGTGTTTAACCACGCTAGAACGCGTCTAGCTCCTAGTCACTTGGATACCTATGGTCTAAGCCCCTCGGAACACGGAGCAAAGGGGTTATATCTCTCTCCGTCACCATTACTTCACTTCATTGGAACTCTTGTATATATGTAAATACCACACTGCTAACCTAATATCACACGTAACGGAGCATTGAGTCGTTTGGGCAGTGCAATATGAGACTGCAGAGGTGTTGGTGAAACGTGTCACGGGAATTTCCCTTTCGCTGCCCATGCACCACCCCCCTGGTTATATGACGATAACTACCTAACCTATATATGTACCTACCTAGGATACCCCTACTTTGCCTGCATGCAGTAAAGTATGTAGGTACATAGCACGAAGCAATTAAAATGACGGTTCAATATTATAGGTAGTTGACATATACAATACTACTATAAAATACTACTATGTAATCAAGAGCACACCTTGCTAGTACCACTGCCAGATTCCCACATGGTAAAGGAGACTAGATTACAATACGTATGCAAACCCATCTCCCATTATGCAATGCTCATATTCAAAATACAACGTGCCTCGCCGCGTGCCTTGCAACGATATTATTCCAATCATATGCCTAGTAATAGTCTATGTTTCCCGACATAACTACCAAAATACCAGCAAGTAGTCTAACCTACCTACCTACCTACCTAGATAGGTGAACAATTATACATCACCTGTAATCCGTCGTATCGTCAAAAGGATACCTATCCCTCACCACACCGCCGACCTGTCCCTTCTCCGCGAAATCGTCCATCCCCGTAAACCCACTCGACGACCTCGTCGTCGTAGGCGGCCAGAAGAAGCTGCCGCCCTTACTATCCGAGTCGCTAGGCGGATACGGCGTAGCGACAGACTTACCAGGGCCTTGAGGTAGATTATCAACCGTAGGCGTAGCCAGACGCCCGTGCATGCGAAACGTTTTCGCGTGTGCGTTACTCAGTCCTAGTAACCCGGCCGTGATGAGCAGCAGCAGCATGAAGATGATGGAACCGACCTGCGTCATGTTGCCGCTGAAAGCGGCCACCACGTACACGATCAGCTTGGCAGCCGCCTCGAGGTAGCCGTCTAGATGTGTCTTGGCACGCAGCCACGACGTCGTGGTGATGGCCTGCAAGTCCTCCGCCACGCCACGCAGGCACACAGATCGGCCTTGCCCCAGGTCTACCAGGTACTCCGTCAACAAGCTACTCACGTCGGGCTTTGGCGGTGGGGCTACGGGAGGCTTTGACCGCTGCTTGATAACCCAAATATTCAGGACGCGGGATAGCATAAGTGCGAGGAGGGATGCCACGCCCCACCATTCCCGGAGCAGGATCATGAACACGAATGCAGTTACGGTAAGCGCGGGGCTCATGAGGTATAATACGTGCGAGACCCAACCTAGGTCGGCGCCTTGGTCCTGCCATATGGTAGCTCGCTGGCCACGAGCCTGCCGCCGACCACCTGGGAAATAGTAGTTACGCTCGGGCATCATGCCCACGTCCACGGTGACCCTTTGCCCGGCCATACCCACACGTTCTAGGTAGCGCTGGGTAGCGGTATTGGTGATATTGTGCGTCGACGTCTGGCCCTCATATAGCTCAACTGCGCTGTACGACTCTGTACTACCGGCGAGCGCGTCGGCGGCCTGCTGATAGTGCAGGCCGGGAGCAAGGAGCAAGGCATCGAGCCACGACGCCCCTCCTACGATCTGCGTGCGCCTAGCGATGGTTCCGAGGTCCGCAAGTGCGATGAGACCCGATGCCGAGAGCGTGAAACCCGGGATGGGGGTTTGAGTCCAGTTCGGAAACGAAGCCTCACGCTTCAATATAGTCTGATTATGTCGTTAATATATTGTCTACGTAACGGTTTGCTTGGAGTGCATCTTTTAACGTACCTCCATTTATAACCGTCTTCCAAGCTATCTGTAGCGTGGGTACCCTTTTAGCCCGTATTAACTAGACCGAATTCACTCACGACAGGCTTACTATAGTAAGCTAGCTAGCTAGCTAGCTAGAAGGTTGAAATTCGATCTTAGAAAAGAAGGCACTAAAATGGGGTCAAGAAGTCAAGAGGTCCGTAGAACGAACCTCAGCCCTTGCCTGGGGAATTCCACCTTTTCATAGTCATCGTATCATAGCCACCAAAATTCAGCAAGAGGGTTGTAACGCGTGCAAGGCTCTGAGCTACCCCTCGCTGATCAGTAGGGCTAGCTCGTTGTCGAAGCAACCATAAGCAAGTCGACATGTGAAGGATGGATCTAGGTAGATTGACCAATGGCGCTGCGGCGGTGAGATCACGGGTACGCAACCATCGTAGCGCAGGGAGATGATTACACCCTCCCGTTCGTAATAAGACACGGGTGGTATCGTCTTGGCGTTTTAATTGAGCAATTCGGCGGGCAGATACGTTTAGTTCTTAGACACACTTGGAACATATTGAGGGGGGATTGGGGGAGATTTTTGTCAAATCCGAGTGGAGGAACCGGTATATGTTTTTGTGACAGCTGACCTATAGGTACCTAGCCACTCATTTCATATACTGTGTACTTATCTTCTTCGTAAATAAGGTTGATTGAACTGCATAATTAGGTCATTCATGCATCCCCCAATCTTCATTAGGTAATGTCTGGGGTAAATATACATAATTAGGCACCGGAGCAAACCGGACCGGACAAAGGTACGCCCTATGTTATCGATAAAAGCTCCCGTCCTAATCCGATAAGCGTATAGATCCCCGTCTCTAATACGTCGGCTGTAGCTGATTGCCTCTCTACCTCTCTCTCTCTCAACGTCCATCTATCTCTTCTTCCTGATCATCAACTAGCACCGCTCAAGGGCTGCAGATCTCGCACGCGAATAGCCACTAGTTAGCATGACTTGACCCAAAATGGCGCCTACGCAGCCAGAGCCGACCTATACGGTTTTCGTTCGACTCCCGTTTCCTAGAGGTGACTTTGTCGATCCTCCGCCCGTACGTACCTAAATTTAATAGATTCCATCACATCTCATCCTTGCTGTTTGAAGCTAAATGACTAACACGTTCAGACAAATTGGGATTCGAGTAAAGATGAAGTCCTTTGGAGCATCGTATCTCGTCCTTATAAGACGGAAATAGACTGTAAGTAATGATTATTCTATTATTCCATCATCCCATAATACCTAAGTACCTAAGGTAACCAGCGATGGCACATAAAATAACTAATAACTATTCACCAGGGAATGATATGTAAGTGCTAATTTTCATCCCCAACATCGCTATCTTGCCAACCCATTTCAAAGCGCAAACCAATTCGGGGTAACGGTCGACTTCCTCCTCCAGCAGATTACCTGGCTCAGCAATCATCGTACTTCCCAAATTCAAACCCAGCTACGCAGGGCTGCTACAGCCTCTAAGGGTTCGGCACCGTCGCCTCAGCCCAGACCCGATGGCATGTTCTCGGCAGAACCTATGCGACGCACTGGGTCCGGTGATAGGTCGATTCGAGCACCATCAGCATTGTCGATCAGGAAGGACTCCCCTCTGCCGCGTAACGATGGCAGTGTCCCTGGTACGCCAATGAGAAGCACTCCACGACCAACCGTAACGCGCACGTCCTCGTCTAACACCGCCGTCCATGCAACTCGCAACCTAGTTAGCAGCGGCAAAGCCTCCGTAAAGTCTAACGTTGATCCCCAGCGCCGCCGTCTTTCATCCCTCCCCATCGCAACATCTGTCGATGACGATAACGATAATGAAAACCAGAACACCGAACCGGCTTCCCCAGGGCCAACTGAGTCCAGCGACGACTCTATATCTTCTTCATCCTCCTCAAGCCCCGCGCAGTCCAGAATCATCCGCCGGCCCCCACGGTTTCAAGGCAGCGATGTTGCACCCTCCTCCTTCGCGGATGACGAAGACGACGAAGACGATGATGGTGAACCGGCCTTCCTACCTTACCAGCCACAAGCAGACAGCAGCAGCGGCGCGCAACACGACCTCAGCGCCACGCTCCGCGGAAACCCCTCGCGCGACTACGTGAAGCGCCACGCTGCTGCGAAGGGGTCAACCCGTGTCCATCGCTCGCAAACCTCGGACTCGTCTAGCTCCACAGCGCCGTCCGCACTTAGCGGTAGTCGGACGGGAGCGGGTGGTGGCCCTATATCGCCGCGAAGGACAACGGAAACTGCAGGACGCAGCCCTGGCGCGAATGGTAGGGGGTACTCGAAGAATAGTGATAGCGGTACGCCAAGTATAGGGAGCAGTTTTAGTGATCTTGATGGTATGTATAGGCTGAGATTTTCTTTGTTCATTTCTAGTTGTGTCTCTGGATATATAATGCAGAGAAGAATATTAGAGGGATATAGGTTACGGGGACACGATGTAACTGTTGCTAACAAGCTTGTAGATACTTCGGTAACACAGTCGGCGATGGAGGAAGTGATCGCGAGCCAGATACAACATGGCACGATAAGTAGTCTTATCAACGCAACCTTCCGGAGCAGGTATCTCCCCGGTAACTCGAATCAGTGAGGTACGTTCAAGTATAACTGGGATTGGCGCCTAGGTACTTTTTTTTTCTGCGTTGTGTTTTTGCTTCTGGTAATTTTCATGGACGCTTCTTCGCTCAGGTAGTCGGTCAGGAACGGATCGGTTGGGCTAGGTTAGGGTTAATCCGGTTCGGTGAAACTGGACAAGGGCAGGCGGTATGATATGTACGGCGTTTAAGGGGTTTAATCTTGGTGAGGGCAGGTGTTTTGGAAGATTGGGCTAGATTGAACTTGAACTTGACTGGCTTGCGCCTAGGTATGTGAGGTACGCATACAATATCATTACGTATTTGCGTCAGAATAGATATTATTACAGTATTACACCCGGACTGGAAAGTAATCGATGATAGTTATACCTATGCTTGCCAAGGTTTCTCTTTAAACTACAGAGAAGGGATATCAATAGGTACTGCCAATGTGGCAAAATGGCCTTGACATGAGGGCCCAGCTAAGGCTTTAAACCAATACCCTGCATGACTAGTAGAGACGAGTCTTTCTAAACTAAGGTAGAATAAATAAGTCTAGTTATCCTAGAGTTACGTTATTGTTTTGCTTTCTATTGTTGCTTCGGGATAATGCTCTAGTCATGTTTTTTTTTTAAAAAAAAAAATAATATCCGTTACAAACCCAGGTCATATATGGGTTCTCTTGGGTTGATCTTGTGAGTCTCAAAGATGGATACTATAATTATGTCTACCTACCTACGCTATATAGTTATATTATGTGTATGTGGTCCTCTGATGTACCTACCTAGACGAATCTTCGGAATGGGGCTGATACACTTCAGTCATCCTGATGGCCGTAGGACGACGTATAGATAGCCCCTATTAGTTTTACAAGACTACCCCTAGTCCACTACATTATTCAGACCTGCCATGCACTCACTCACTACATACAAACTTTTAATCGAAACTCAAGTTGTCCATGTTTACCAGTTAGCAGTAGATAGAGAGTCACCATATCACAAAAAGCACGAGACGATCAGTATCACAAAAAAAGAAAGTTAGGAGCGTTTAAAGAATGCTAGCAATAAGTTATTTTCATTTTCAGTGGGCCAAAAAATAGTTATGGTGATGGAGCCAGACTTGTCGTATCAGACTATTAAACTAGGAAAGAAACGCAACTTCTAATCACACACAATTAAGCAACTAGGTTCATGACAACGCACGGCATTGGCGATTGTTCTCTTCATTAGGCCGTAATACAACGCGAAATTTAATGCAAAGTTCCTCCTGGGTGTCCACCTCAAACATTCCATCATTTTCTTTTATGTCGATCCTTTGCCGCAGGTGAATAAATGGGACAACTGTGAGCAATCCATACCACACATAGCTACCTAAGTAGACAAAAGCAATGCTGATGATGCCAAACTCCTGTACCTGCAACAACTGTACCTGCAACAACTAGGCCATCTCACTGATCTCACTCCAAAATCTGCCAAGATCCACTCGCTCGTGGGAAACAGAGTCATTCATCTGATTCTTCATGTATGCCGGCATCGAGAGGTATTGGCCAGGAAATGGCCACCATCTCACAAATGTAGACTGTTGATGCCGGGGCTAGGTTGTCGCATGAAGGGATGCTTAGAAACGGGATGCTATCTCGTGTTCCTCAACTACAGTAGAAGTTAGCATATTTCCAAGTATACCTGGTTATGAATGTATAAGAAGGCGCATGAGTGATAACATACCATGGCCACTGTTTCCCTGGCGGCTAATGGGAGTCCAATGGCTCCACTGGACCTCGTCGTTGCGGTTGGATGGCATCGGGATGGGCTGGTCGAAAGATGCGGGCGCCTCAGTCTTGACAGCGCCGAATCGGGCATCCTTAGGGGGAGGAACAGGTTCGATACCAGAGTGAGAACCGAAAGGCTGAGGGGAACCCTCCGAATGGGCCGTGTCAGGTCCGGAATGAAGAGCGCTAGCGCCCTTAGCAAAGCGGTTCTTGCGGGCTCGCCAGATGAAGACTCCAACGACGGTGAGAAGAACAAGGCCACAAACGCCAGTGATGACGCCGATCTCGAGGCCAGTAGGCTGGTAATGCGTGCCGCTGTTGCCTAGGTCAGAAGGCGGGGCTCCGCCATCAAGGGGAGATCCGGCGTCATAGTGGTCGTCAGAGTTGGGAACAGGCGACATTGTGATGCAGATTGGAAGATGACAAATTCAATGGTAGTTCTGGGAAAGGTGATCGGCACGCTGACTAGGTTATTAGTCAAGCCGTCTATGGGGGACGAGATAGATAGATGTCTGTTTGACGTGGTAGAATTGAACGTCGGTCAAACAAAACAGAAAGGGGAGGACGGTGTTGGTGTTGGGTGTTGGGTGTTGTCGAAGAGACGAGACTTGACGCGTAACGGAGTTATGGACGTCAAGTCAAGTCAAGTCAAGTAACTATTAGAGAAGTTGAGGAACTGTGCACCAAGAACTCTCTGATAATGATCAGAGAATTAGATCGACAAGGGGGGAAGGGAAAAGGAAAAGGAAAAGAAAATAATCTAGCAATGTAAAAAAGTTGCTAGAAATTTATGAAAGAGTTGTAGAGAATATGTTTCCTAAGGGCAGGATCTTGTTTTTTTTTTTTTTTTCGAGGGCAAGATCTAAACACACAAAATAAAAAACGCGACTCGGAAATGTACTCGAAAGTGGCAAGAGCGACGGTGTTGCCCAGGGAAGGAGCCGGCCATGAACCTCAGGGAACAAATATATGCAGGTACAATGCCGACAGTGCCTGTAGTGCCTGCAGCGCCTGTCATTCTTGCTGTTTCCATGGTAATTAAGATGCCTAAAGGTTATTTCGTTATCGTACCGTTAATTCGATGCTGCTTCCAGTCTTATTCGCCTTAACTTACATCACGAGATTAACTAAGAAAAGTGAATAGGTTAGGTAGGTGGTACCTTATGTACCTCTCTTTCTAATCCACTCCCCCTATTATTGGTGTTGCAGGACTCCTTTATGCCTACTCCTACAACATTACCTTTTAACAGTGCTCTTATCCCAATCATATTCCCAACCAATATCCCCAACCAGGTGAGATCCCATATTCGTCCCAAACTTCCTACCTGCTCACCAAGGCTTAGGTAGATCGCCAACCGTCTCGTTTTTAGATAGACACCTGCTACCATTGGCTATTCTCTCGACGAAATGACCCAAAATGGAAATACCTCGTGCTCCGGTGACTCAAACAAAAACCTAAACGTCTCGTCGTCTTGGTCTTTGAGCACGTCGATTGCTGTTTCCAGGTGACGCACGACGTCCTCGGTTCCTTGCAACGGCAGCGCAGCGGCAATGTGCCTACCCGTCCGAGAACGCATGCACTCAACGGCTGTCACACCCCTTGCCCGT
The DNA here is from genome assembly GCF_022497035.1 of Daldinia vernicosa. Classification (NCBI taxonomy): domain Eukaryota; kingdom Fungi; phylum Ascomycota; class Sordariomycetes; order Xylariales; family Hypoxylaceae; genus Daldinia; species Daldinia vernicosa. The sequence goes on along the minus strand of NW_025953994.1, from coordinate 57,660 downwards.
TCAAAGACGGCTAAGCCTAGCAATACAATAGGCCTATTAGAGATGGAGTGGGTAGCCGGCAGTTACTAGGGATGGCCTGGCTTCAACAGCCTCGACGCTGTCAGTTGCACCTGTGTAAGGTATAAAGGGGAACCGTCCTCTCGTCCTCTCGTGCATCAGCTCCTGTGTGCCCGCCGCGTTTTATGATTGCTTTCTCTTTCCGCTCTAGGTCGGGAGTACATATCTAGATGGTAAAACACATCATGATCCCCTTCTTCACCCCTTGCCCAAACAAGGTAATTCCTATATCAAGATTGTCTCGGACTCTAAAACAATCGCTGAGCACGTTTCGCTAACGAAATCTAAGTCAGCCACCATGGAATAGGTATGGGATGGGGCTTGGATCAACTCCAGAGGCGAATCTCGTGGACGTAACACCAAGGCGTCTACAAAAGGAGACCTTATCGATGCACTAGGTAATCAGAATACTTCAGACACCGGCGAACCGAGAATATTCTGAACGATCCTGCATGCTGTACAGCCTTATTTAAAGTAACCAAACACTCAAGGTGTCCCTAACCAGGTCAAACTTGGTGTCATAGGTACACATGGTGCTAATGTGCCCGTGGATGGTAACATGGGGTTTGTTTCGGCAGCTGAATCACGTGTATCTTTCACGTGTATCTTTGGGCGTATATTTGGCTATCTTAAGCCGTTAAATACTGCATCCTGTCTCGGGGTGGATTATTAACTATCACGTATCCCTAAGCTACCCCCGAAAGCTATACCTACGTTTTAGTCTTACATAATCATTTCTGAATATAGGAACTACTTTGCGATATTTCGGCAAATCACGTCTACGTTTTCAACGACATTATCGGCGATTATACCTTTAGGAATAGTTTGCTAACACCAATCCCTCGGTTCCTGGACTAGCCAGGGGGCGGTATATCACGGAACGGCCGGGCGGATTCCTCGGCAAGACGGGATCTAGACGAATGAATATAGATATATTAAACTCCCGTTTATTAATCTGCGCTGCGGCTAATGCCACGCCGGGCTAAGCAATGCGTAGGTACGAAGCACATGATATCCACGAGGCATGTCCATTTACAGACGCTAAAGTAAGACACCTTTTCAGATCTATATCCTCTTGACGTTGCTCTAATACTGTTATGATCTTTCGTCTTCGTTTATTTTTAAACAACAGCTTATGACCAGAATCAGCAGTGGTTATAAGATATACATACCCCTGAGAGAATAAAATTCCCTTGTATACAGGGGTTAAACTTAAGGTAGTAGAAATAACATTTCTATCTCTTTACTTACCTAAAGTACCTGCTAGCATGATATCAGTCCCACCAAAAGGAAGAATTTAAATCTGCACCATTCATATGTCAAAAAATCGGATTTAAACATTCATAAGGCCTTTCTACCATATAGAGTGATAGTCAATATAGAAAGGTACCTAGCTAAGAGCACAGCGTGTAGACGTTCGTGGTATCTTATAGCTCTACCTGTAAATCCATTCCAATGCCTGCCTATCCATAGACCGAACGGTTCCCTGTAAACCCCGTGAAAATGTCCATAAAGCCTCGTAGTAGATGCTAAATCCTCCAACGCCAGTCCTAATGCAAGTCCCTTGTGTATTCCTATGTGCAATTAATTATCCGGCTTTACTGTCTCTGCTTCCTAAGTACCGATCCTCTCTGGCCAATGCCGCCGGTCGACTTACGGTTCTCGTTAGTCGTAGTTGCCGCTGGTATGGTGCCTGCTGCTGAAGATAGTACGCCTGAGGTTGACATCGGCCTTATAGGCCGTGCTTGCTGCAAACTCTCCGGGCGCTTCTGTAGTCTGCCATTTGGGTAGGCTGACGGGATTTTCTCGCCTGTCTCGGTACTCGAACTTCTCTCCATCCCAAGTCCCTTTCCTTTTTCGTCTAGCATAGCCTTCTTTCTGCCTCCTGGTGTCAGAGCTGCTAATGCGCCTGGCCTGGAAGCGGCAGAGATACCCGAGCGAAGGTTGGTCCAGTTATCAGCTGTTGATTTTGTTTCGTCTGCCACCATAAAGATGGCTCCAGCTAAGAGAGTCAAGAGGATGACAAGAGTACAGATGGCCGCACCAGCTCGATCGCCTCCAGATACCGGGCCAGAGAAAAACCGGCCGTTGGGATCCACTCGTCCACTATCGGAGCCACCCGCCGAAGGGTTACCAACACTGGTTCCACCAGTGCTATTGGTAACTGGTAGCTCAGCTTCATGTATCATGTTAGCCAGTACCACTTCCATAGCCGCCATTTGTTGTCCAACACCAGTCGTACCATCCCATACACCACTATTATTCGCCCACTTCAACCCGCACATTCGGTGGTTATCACCACCGGTACACTGCTTCGCGGCAGCTACGGCAGAATTCTGCAGCAAAGTTTTGATTCGATCGAAAGTCCACGGTGCCCATTTTGTAGTGGCGGCCATCCATCTGCTCAAATACGCCTTAAATGATTGCTGATCCGTATCACATAAACTAACTGGCTCACAAGCAATCTCAATCATAATTCGATTCGAAGTATCGTTCCCGAAAAAGAATATCTGCTCTGTGCTGTTTAACAGACCATCGACCCGTTCGCGCCACATCTCGACATCGCTCTGCTGTTTTGAATTGTTTGTATATGCGACCATGGCGGCTGATCCCAGAAGGAATGCGCCAACATTGTACGAAAATTCATACGGCGTGATAGTAGTACAGTTGTCACCGATATGCGCTCCATCGTAGACTCTATAACTATCGTCGATGAATTTGACGTTGACCATCCAGTCCCACGTTCTGACGGCCCAGTCGGCATAGGTAGCGTTGCCAGTGTAAAGCGCCAAACGTGCTGCGATGTTGAAGAAACATGCCTGCGAGATAGAATTCTTGTAGTCAAAGCCGTTATTCCACGTGAAGATCTGCCATCGCAAACCGCCATTACAGTCCGCCTGATCCCACCGAGCAGCTTGAGTGTTGAAGACGGCTTGAGCCAGTGCTAACCACCCCGGCTGATCTGACGGTGGGTCCTGGAATTTGTACTCAGCCGCGGTCATGACAGCCATGCCCCAAAATCCTTGGTCATCGTTACCCTCGGTAAGTGTCTGGTTAGGAGGCATATAGTCATTATACGGGCCGACCTGATGAAGTAGACCTTGCTGAGCGATGTCGTTGTAAGTAGTATCCCCAGTGTAGTACCAATAATCAATTAACGCGCCCATGAACGCGCCTCCTTCCCACCCTGGTGCTATGAATTAGGAACGAATAGCGAATAGGACATAAAGCGCAACATTAAACTCACAGTAATACGGCTGTGGTAAAAGACCGGGGGTTTGTCCGGGTTCATTACCGTGATAGAAAGATACCAAGTCCTCTGCCATCTTTTTGGCTGTGTCCTTGATAGAATCTAACAGTTTCATTTCGAGGTAAGAAGCTAGGTAGATATAAGTAAGTAGTAAGCTTATCACATACCTGTTGATTCGACGTCTAGCTCATACGTAGCGACGAGGTTGGTAACCATTAAGACCGAGGCTACCGATAATACGGCATTCCGCCGCGAGTGCCACAACCACATAACGACGAGTTGAAGTCCAACTAAAACGGAGCGAATAGGGGAAACCTAGTTGAACACGAATATGAACATGGAATTAAAGAAAACGGACAGGTTCTACTGGAGTTATGGCATTGCAAGTGCAGCTCCCAACAGACAGGATCGATGTAGTACGGCAACACCGGGTGTGATGTGTTCGTGTAGGTGTGGTGTGGTGTTCTGTGAACTACGGGGTGTCGAAAAATCCAACATCAGCAGTATGCAAATGAGGAATGATGATGACAAAGAATGATGTCGATAGAGAGAGAGAGATGGGGGAGAGACAACGGTCTCATCCGAAGGTACTACTAATTCTATTCCCTGTTGAGGAAATCGCATTCCTAATAACGCGCGCATACCAGCGAAATACTAAGGTACCTAACCTAGGTACCTAATTGAGTAGGTGCTGTAGGTACATTAGGAGGTAGTAGTGCTTGTAACAGTGCTGTAATACGAGGAATGCCCCGCGTATTTCTCCAACGGCACCAATGACAAGGGCCCTTGATCATTCGATCCTTCTACTTCTACCTATCACCACGAGAGGTAGTATTAAGGTAAGAACAATGAAAACTTTTAAGAGCCTGCCTTTGTGTTTTTGTCTTGTGGATAAGCTTCAATCGGTATGACATCTTGGAACTGCGAAAGTATTGCACAGGCGACTTATAGCGACTTATTTGTTTCCGGTCCAGCTCCTTTAAAACCGGCTTTCGGATCTGTCGCCTCGGCCGCTACCGTTGACACTAAAATAACACTACTGCTATGTCGTAATAGGATTTAAGCTACCCCAGGTAGTTGCCCATTTAGGTTCCATTTTACTGCTAGGTACGGATACCTATCATTGTAGCCGCAGCCGAGGGAGGTCAGGCATGATGACGCCCAATAACCAATGGTCTAGGTCCTTTTCGATCCTTTCTTGCAGTTCACTACTATGTATGTAAGCGGGGAAATTCCAATGAGAACAAGACATAACTAGCGTGACCCTATTATTCTGTTATACGAGACGTCTTATGAAACTAGAATAACTATACCATACCAAGTGTAGTATAGTGCCAGACTAGGATGACCTAACAATTCATTTGATGAATATCGCGCGCATTTAAGTTAACTAAGCATAAAATGTTCAACGTTAGAAATATAAATCATAGAGTGTTTTTAAAAACGAAGACTCACGTGAACGTTTAGGCTAGCGAGTCCAGGGGTATTATTGTTGCGACAATCCTTGCTAGGTGCACTATAAGGTTATTAAGACGGGTCAGACCGTGTATTACGCATATGAATGTATGTAAACTTCCAATTAAAATCTCGTCTGTATTATGTAGAGTCTCATTATGTAATGCTCTGATACTGCTCAAACACCATCAACAGGACGGTCAACAACCTATCGGTCATAATATGCGCCAGAAACGGATTTGCGAGAATTTCAATCTTTCATGCAAACACACCAAGAGTTTTCTTCATCTGCCTCCTTCTGTACGGCGTCAGGTATATGAAGAAGCCGGTCTCATAGTTGGAGCTGACATTGTTCTCTGCCGAAGACCCCCAAAGATATGGTTCGAGGAACGCACCACAGAAGATGAGGACAGACTCTAAAGCTGCACCTCATTTGCGATACGGGTAGCGATGAGAAAACACGAGCCGTCTTGCAACCGCTCAACGATAACTTGTACTTGCAGACTGTCATATCCGTCTTCATCCGTCAAGGGATAGTTCGCTAGGTATTTACGGTAGCCCAAGAAACAGCATTACGAGCAAAGGGGCTAGATCACAATTTACGAAACCATTCCAATTTATGAAACTTCCGCCAGAACTTCGCCTCAGGGTTCTCAGGCATACTGATCTTGTCACCCCTTGTAACGAGGTTCAATGGAGCCCCAAGAATGGCTTCCACGTGGTACGCTTTGGGACCGGGACGCATTGCTGTGACGCAATAGAGGGAAGCTGGTTAACAGCATCTTATTCTCATGCGTGGCGGTTCTGGACCTGCAATCCCTCTCACATCGATACTACCGGATCCTTTTGCTCCGCCCGTCATAGTAGCTATTCGTCTAGTTGCCAATGTTGGATTCCGCCAAAAGCCCTAATGCTAGTCAGTCAAAGCATGTACGCATACGCTATCGAGACTCTCTATTCCTGGAACCGCGTCATTATCATGTCGGATCCGAACATCTTCTGTTCCAATATCGGATCGCAAGACTTGAGAAGGAGGTTGGATATCTCAAGATTCTTCACTAGGCACATGGAGCCAGGAATACTCTCACATCTGCGTAGTGTCGAGCTCGTATTTCCTGGATTTAGCACTGGCGACTTCTTCTGCCCACAGCCAACCGACCCGATATGTGCTGATTGGCAATTTGCGATAGACAATTTACGAGCCCATGCCAACTTGAATGCCATGACGCTCATCGTACATATGAGACTGTGGTTCGGTCCTACCGATTCGTACGTCCGAGCTATAGATAACCGCAGCCTATTCCATCATTATTTGGACAGCTGTTACAGGATGCCGATCTTAGTATTTAAAGCACACAAAGCTTTTCTAAAGCCATTGAAAGCACTACGCGACGGGGGTCTACAACGGTTGTTCATATTCCTTGAGTGGGATTGGCATTGGTCACCCTCGCGAGGCTGCGCACCGCACTGTCTGGACTGCCAGGATCGGGACGGGCTGAGTGACTATGTTGATGACATGGAAGTAAGCCTAGAGAAGGAAGTGATGGGTGATGATTATGATAGTCGTGCTGTCGGGAAGATGGAAGAGTCCCCTAGTCAATGGATGCTGGTGGTTGAGTAATATGTCCTTTCGCTATGCAGAGTTCGAAAGAGCAAATACCTACAATGTATAATTGCATCCTTTTTCGAAGGGAGTCGGACAAGATCTCGGTCAAGTCTTATGTGAGAATGTACCTTGCCCGACGCGGAAAATATTCCTTAAAGTTACTAAGTGAAGACTTGGTATACCGAAGACAAGCTTATACCCATGGATTTATTCCATCGCAGCGATTACGCGTACAATCCCAAGGGTGACCGACTATTTGTCTATATATATTAAGTCAGATAATAATGAGACCCGGGTAGACCGGTGAACTCGCTGAACTCTCATCAGCTCGGAGAGGCGATATTTCCCCGCTTGAAAGATTAGGAGGTAGTTAAGGAGTACCGTTTTGCAGACCATAGGATATAACCACGTATTCGTTAAGTCATCACTAGATTTCGGAGACATTCCTTCAAGTTCCCGTACAAGAGTATGTACGGGGCTTTCTATAAATATCACAACATAAATCGGATATCACATTAGTATTGCCGGTCATCTACACTAACGAGACAGTCTTGATGCTCACACGATGCCATATCGAGATGAGACCGTAAATCGTCAAATAAAGCCAAGCACTACTTCATCACCAGCCCACGTGTTTACCTTGTGATACCCCAGATATCAGCTTATATTATATGGCACGAAAACCTCGCGTCATGTAACCTCGATGAGCCGTATCGGATGCCAAGAAAATAGATCGATTACGATTCCACGCGACCAGTCGGATTTTCACACCCCCAAGCCATAGGGCTGAGTGATCGCGGATTCGCTAAATACTGTATTCCAACCTATAAGAACGTTCCAATTGATTGGCCGTAAATCCGAGCTGAACCGCCTCGTCTCCTGTCTCGGAACCGACGCCCGTGCCCGTGCCCATATCCGATTAAGTATGCACTCCTGAGCCGACAACCGTTTTTTTATGTCACGATCAGACGCCTGATGTCACGCCGGCTATTACAATGTTCGTTGCTAATACGAATTACCTAACTTAAGCCCCCTTTGCCTTCTCTCTTGCTTATGATGGAAGAAGGATTCCGATCTCAGCTAATCCGTCGTGTTACACAGCAAACTATTTGATATCATCTACATATGAAGCTCGGACCGGTAATTCGTTGGCTTTCAGGGGCTAGGTAATCCTTTGCAATTTGCGCCATAAGCCTACCGGGGCTAGGTATTCGCGGGAATCACTTCCAGATTGCTAGGTATTTGCTCCCCAGGAAAATGCAAGCCATGGTTCTATTACGGTGGCTTGGTTGCCTTGAGTGGTTCCAAATAATAGGCAATTGACCACCCAGACTGGTATCTGTCGACTGAAATAGGACTTGCCAAGAAAATATATAAACCCCAGCACCTCATCGACGGATGGGAAAGATGCAATACAACACAAGCCAAGCTTTCAGACAACTACCGGCATCATTACTACCTTGACTCCCAGACTCCACTTGTCCTATTATTATATCCAACCAAGCAATTCATAATGCAGTTTATTGTCCACGTTGCCCTTGCCGGCGCCGCCTTACTTAACGGGTAAGCCACGCCATACTAACATCAATAACACCACCTTCCTGTTTTCTAAAACTAACCACGCATCATCTACTTATAGCGCCAACGCTGCTCCCGCCGAGCCAACTACACTACCGGGTCACATAGTATGCACCAGTGTCACGACTATTACAACCACAGTTCCTCCTGTCGGAGTCTGCCACCCTGTGTGTATCTCGCCAACTAGGACCTGTAGCTTCGGCGAGCCTACCGCTCCTCCTCTACCTACCATCACGACCAGCACCCTCCCCCACTGCACAAAGGAGGTAGTGATACACGGACAATGCGGCGAGTGCGCTACTTGCCTTTCTGCCCCGACCCCTACCCCTTTGGCCTAAGGTTACAACCTATGCGGATGGCGCGTAGTTCTTTAGGAGCTTTCAAAAAAAAAAAGGCATTGTACGAAAGTTATGGCTAGTTATAAGAGATGGTTTTTTTAGGCAGGATTTGGAAGGAGCAGAGCTTGGGCTTCACAGCATAGGATGGATAGGATAGGAAGAAAGTTAGGAAAAAGACTCACCTTTCGTCCCTTAACTAGGTAGTTAATTCACTCCTTTATTACTTCTCATAGATCTGGCCCCGTAACAGTGACTTGGGTGGGCTTTTGATAGTGATTGAGTTCTTTAGAAAAGTAAAAATGAAGATAGAATAGTTAACTAAAATCAATGTTGAATACAGCTAGCTGTATTTACATAGGCGCTTGCATATAGCATAATGAGTTCTCATATAACTACCTAAGTACCTAGTGATATAGAATGAGTTTAAATCTTAACATTAAAAAGTAACTAGTATGAAAAGGCATTGGTGGCCAAAAACGCTAGGTATTAGGTGGTAGTTGATAGATATATAAACCCTCGCATCATACATATTATCATACTCTTTACTACCTTAGTCGCCTAGGAACCTCGTCAGCCGTTAAAGTTGAATTTTCCCTAGTTAGTACCTAAGTTACTTACTTATATAAACCATCGAAATCAAAATATAAGAATCTCATTACACTAGTTAAGCTCTTCCTTCCTTTTGTTTTATTTATTTATTTATTTATTTATCCGAACTTTGGAGCTAACCGTCCAGTTGATCTCAGGATTTAAAGCTAGAAGTAAGTCTGGGTTCTACGTGTCGGGAGCTAAGTAAGTGGCTATTTTTATTTCTACGTTACTAAACCTATCACATTTCAACTTTTACAGAAAGAGTTAAGCGTTGGAATAATTTGTTTCTCCTATCTTCCCAAAAGATATTGGTGCAGCGACTTGTCAAATGCACGACACTGTGGAAAAGGGGGAAGTATATGTGATTCTCGGCTAACTTTAGTCTACACAGATTCCCATCTCCATTTCAGGGTAAAGGGGGAAAGGTTGCGAGTTATTATGTTTCTGGCATCATTTACTGCAGACAACATGCGTTGCTTATTACTATACTTCACTGGAAAGGAGTACTACTAGTTGGCTACGACATTGAGGTGGCCCCTGGGTTATGATAATGGGGACCAGCTTGATTATGAATACTTCTTACAGATGTAAATTGAAAGGAACGTGGGTATTCTACTTGCCAAAGTACACGATACAACCAAAGGAAAAAGGACGAAAGGAGAGAGATTCCACCAATGTAATCAAAATACATCATCCGTCAATACCAGCCATTTGCCATCTCCCATCTCCCATCTCCCATCTCCCAGTACAATATTTTCTTGTCCTTGTACAAGCAATATTCAACGCCAGCCGTATCCACCTATCTTAGTCCGGATAGGCATTACAAATCTGTCCATCAGTCCTCGCTCAGAAATCTTGATGTTGATGTCCGTCAAGAGTCTGTTAAGAGTTGCCGTTAAAACGGCCGGGGTATCACTTTCTTAGATAACATTCTCAGTCTTCTTGTCGTCAATGACGACAACACCTTCCTCGACGTAGGCGGGCGGAGCATCGACTTCTTCCTGGTTAGCCATCAGGCCCGACTTCTCTTCGTTGACAACAGCTTCGGTATGAGAAGTCTTGTGGTGATGGCCGTGACGGTGGTGGTGCCGGCGGGTGTGACCACGGCGGACGATCGCACGCCAGATGAAGACGGCGATTGTACCGGCAATCATACCGAGACTATAATTTAATTAGTACGCATTCTTACTAGGTATTCATCATTATTAGAGGAAACTTACATGCAAGCAGTGATACCAGCAAAGATACCGACAGCAACAGGTAGTAGAATGTGGGAAGCGATATTCTTAAACAACAACCCCCAGTTCTTTTGGCGATGACCATGGTGGGGTTCTTGAGGTTCCTCTACCTTGCCTTCATCATTAACCTTGGCTTCGTCGTGGCCCTTAACGTGAGCAGGGCGACCACCACATCCTTTGTGGAAACGAAGGCCGGCAAGTTTCTGCATAATAACGGCCTTCCACTTGCAAAGTAGAGTGGTGCATTCCTCTTGCTTATCCATAGGACTATTTTGCGCCGTCTCGGAGTCAATGGTTTTGATTTCGCCAAGCATTAACTTGCCGGTAGGCGTCTTGACAACATTAACCTGGACGTTTGGAATACCATCGACGAAGACATCGCCAACTTCGATGATGTCAAGTTCGATCTCGATAAGCTCTAACGCGTCTTCCTCGTTCTTGGCAACGGGTCGAGTCTGCAAGCCAAAGCCTAGAGTCTGAGGCTTAGGGCCTTTTTTATGAGGCCGCTTCTTCATTTGTCGATGTAGGACATCGGGACGAACAGCAGCGGTCAAGGTGTTTCGGAAGGGGTCCGGGTTGGGGAAAAGCTCGAAGCCATTTAACATCAAGCGATCGGCGTTCTCGGAAGCCACGATGCCAAAGTCCAGCTCCAAATGGCTCGGGATATCGTTCACGATCTTGACCTTTCCATGGTGAGGGATGTGAACGGGACAACCGGGACACTTGAGCTTCAAGTTCTGGGATTCAACAGCTGCAATGGCAGCGCCGACTCTAACGGGGACTGGAAGGGTGCTGATTATGTCCTTGTCAGATTCGGAGATTTCGGGAGGGAGAAGCAATGCGTTGGATAAAGCCGCCAGGCCAGCGGCGGTAATGATAGAGTTCAACTGCATCTTGGAGGTTATGATAGCAGCAGAGGAATAGGTTCAATGCTTCATAGAAGCGCAGGATAATGAAAAGAAATAGGAATGTGTGGTTGTTTGTTTCGATGGACGATGAAGAAAAGAAAGAAAGGAAAGGTTTAGTTGGTGGCGTGTTTGATTGTGTCAGTTTGTAAGGTCGAAAGGTTGGACACTGCAAAGGAACCGGACCCTACGGACTTGGATGACGAGCTGCGTCACGCCTTATCAGCTGTGTGACGATTATTAGTCAGGGGGTTCCAGCTGAAACCACCTGTAAATAGTGGATAGATGGACAGATATGACAGTAGATATATCGAATAAGCACTGTCTTTATATCCAATTGAGTTCTAGAATGTACTTGCATAACCCGAGCGTGCCGGATACCCATTACGTAGGGTCACATGACTGCCATTTCCATACCCGCCCAAGTACCTACTAAGGTACTTTCTGGCGTCTATCACCCGTTGTGACCCTTAACCCTCAATATTCTTCTGCAGATACGCCGCATCTGCCAAAGGCATAGCATCGCTATTAGTTGTCAACTTACATACCTAGACTTAGATGCATTTCAAACCAGGATTTTCGTGCTAAAACACGTAGTTAATTTATCAGCAGAGAGTAGAATTGATCTTCATTCGCCCTATATAATGGTATCACCGTCGCTGCTTTTCTAATTTCTAGGACCATTCTGCACGTATTCTACACATAAGTCTGATCTTCAAATGCGGGATATAAGCTTCTTGTATAATTTCTTCTTTATCCTTAAATAGAATTAAACTATCAGTTACATGAGGAAAACCCGGCCCTCTTAGCTTGGCGGGTTTTATCATACTTAACTATGTCCTCTAAGGAACTTTTAGGAGATATTATGGTTACTTTGCTGAAGAAAACCCGACTATCTATTAGGTCAAAGGCCGAAAAGTCGGGCCCGTCCACCCCGCATGACGATCAGCAAGTTGCTACGACCAAGACCCATAAGGACGCCGATAAATCCACAAGCCTGGAGTTAGGATCTGATACTATCCCACTATCGTGCCCACCCTCATACGGGGCTGCTGTTACTAAGAATGAAGAATTCGCATCCCCTGAATGGGTTGATACCCAGGAGTCCCTTGAAGGGCCACCGAATCCCCGAATAGAAGTCACTGAGACTCAGATACTCGATATAGCAACATCTTGTTTTCCCCCTATCCCGCACGATGCAGAGTTACCACCACTACCAAAGCCAGTCTTAATCCCTCGTGTTGATCCAGGGCTTCACATCCCATTCGCGCGTGCATGGGCGCCAGAATTGGCGAACCACGCCGTCACCCCGGAAGATTTATTAACATTTATCGACAATCTTAATATCCTCATCAGGCCTCATATAGCCGGCCGCGCGGCTCTGGTCGCAGCCCTCGCTGTCGAGTTCATTCCTTACGACGGAACTGATGGAATTGCCGCTGCGTTGGCACTGGCAGCGAGTATTGGGATGGCCATCGTAAATCATAGGCGCTGCAAGAAATATTTCAACATTATGAACGAGGAATACTTCCATCCCCGTAAATTGCACGCCAAGATCATCAGTCCTAAGCGGATAATGAAGATGTTTAACCTCGATAAGAAGGAGACCTTATTGGCCCCCCTTACCGAAGAAACCCTCGATTTAAGCAATCAGGAAAGATGCATTAAATACATGTCTAAATGGGCGTGTGAACTGTCATTCGCCGACCTCCCTCCTCCAAACGGGCAGACGACCGTACTTGCCAAAATGGCTGCGTGGGAAGTCAAGCACAAGATTGCGAAAGCTGAGAAGCAGAACATAAGGAGTAGAAAGCGGGCTTGGAAGAGACATATGAAGGGTAAGAAGCTCAAGGACCCCTGGCTAGAACGTGGTAGGGCTAAATCTCTCGATTGGATTTTGATTCAAAATTTGGAAGAGTGGGAAGCCGCGCAGGCTGAGAAGGAGGCCAAAAGGGAGAAAAAGCAGAGCCCTCGGTAACATACCAGTCGTTTAGGTCGACTATTCAGCTTGCTGCTTACGATGTCCATGTTATGTTATATATACCCTTTGTTATTTCGCCACAGCTATTCAAAGTGTGAAGTCATTTTTACACCTTATGCATATAGCTTTTGATTTCTTTGCATTATACACCACCTATATCTACGCTCGAGTTTCAAAATGCAGATGACCCCCTATATGCTAAAGATATCTTACGGGAAGGGGGGCGAGTAGGCATTATATCCGGTGGTAACTTTGACGTGCTTAGGTATTTTGACGCTATTTACACTCGTGTATTATTCGGGTTAGGTATGTTCCTATTATGATATTGAAACTTAACGACTTCACAATGTTTTTGGAGACCTTAAAAGTATGGAGGCTATTACCTCAAACTAGAAAAGCTAAAGTATAATTAGTTAAATCCCAATATTTAATCTGTTATTTTAATCGTAGTATACCTAGTAAGGGCCTAACTTCTCAGATACGAAGGAGAAGAGTTGTCCTTATTAGAAAAGAAGGGGGATATCGAGAAAAAACAGTTACGATTGCATATCTTTACTATAAGCCTAAAGCCTATGACTAAGTCAAAAGAGACATTAGATGCTACACGGCAGCCAAGTATCAAGAAGAACTCCTCCAGTCAAATATGCTTAGACACTCTCATGACATATCTAGTCTTGACTTAATCCAGTATTCTGGAATTGAGTAGCAATAGGGGATGCCTGTTGGAAACTCAACAGGACAACGAGGACAACTCATTTAGGTACGAAACATCAGAAGGAATATCGACCTAAGATGGAAATATAAACGGCCTCTCCTTGCTATTTTCAAAAATGCGTTACTATTACATAAATGATTACGTGTTGCTTATAAGGCAAGTGAGGCTCCCAGTACTTCGACGCCATTGTTATATTATACATCGGACGATAGATAATTGGGATGCTATTCTAGTACATATAAATAGGCGTGTAGATATAAGGTAGGTATACAATTTAAACAATGGCTGTCGCACCAACGGGCCTAAGGTCAACTTATTAAACGTAAGGACAACCTAAATGCCGCTTCCTTAAGAAATTTAAAAGTGCAATAAGTGGTTGGAAGCACGGGTTTGATTAGAACCCGCCATAGTTATCCAGCAAAAGCAAACCGACTTGATTGCCATATTAATTTTAATTGCTCCCTACCTAAGGTTAGTGTAATCTAAAGCGAGGGAGTGGCGAATGCTGCCGTACTTGGGTCGTTACGAGACATATTTATACCGGAACTTGCATTGGACTTGTATATCTAAAACTCGTGTCAGCGCACATATTCAAGTCGTGTCCGACGTTTTCTTGTCGTAAGGCTGGGTAAATGTCGCTGATGCGTCTAAAGTACATACCTACGTGTAAAAAGGTACGGAGGGTTAGTTCCTGTACCGAAGTACCTTCTAGTTTAGGCGTGTCCCGTCTCGGTGTCTCGATTCTCGGCCAAGAGTGGGGCCACGTTTGAGCGGGCTACGGCCACTAGCTGAACTGATTTAACGATCTGAAACCGCCCGAGGTTAGCATCGACTCTAGTGTAAGCCTATCGTTTGCGCTCCAGCGTCTCGGGATCTCCCCTCTGCAAGATGGCTGGTTTGCAGGAACGACGGCAGAACTGACGTATGATGCAAGCCCGCCACCAATTATCTCAGATTCACCGACAGGATTCTGCAAGGATCATTATATAATTACGTATGCTTTTTCGTCGTGTTAGCCACAGGTTTTCATTAAGATGTCTATAATCTGATTGCAATTGGACGTTCCGGAACATTTCTTCTAGAATGGCTGGCTGCGACGGTAATACTCTAGCGCACCAGTAGGCGGATCCTCTAGTGCGGTGCGATGGATCGCCAAATACCTATCCACCTACATTGCATATGTGCAATACATGTAGGTGGTCAAACTACCTACTTCGTAAATAGTACTACATCACCTTTTGAACTGCGTAGAAGATTACTATTACATAGATCCTATCTACACACCTACGCCAGACCTCTCAGGATTATTGGGTAGCACTCAATAAAGCGCTGTCTCATCGCGCCACACAACGTGGGCAAGGCTAAAATTTCCGGGCGATCTGTATCACTTTGTTTTTTTTCCCGTTGAGGGGAACGATACTTGACATACATGACCACCTGAGTATGGTTCAACGTTCATTATGCACTCATCCGCTTGGCTTAACCATTGCATAGTCTTGCGGGGTTCCGAGTCTAGGTGAAAATTTGCTTGCCAACCCAGACGGCTGGTTCGTACGACAGAGTGCTACCTTGAGATGAAAGGAGAGCTGCGTACGACAAACTTATATCGTACGTAGGGGTCTTCCTGGTCAGCCGCTCTTTATTTAGCTGTATTGCGTACGCCACCCACTTATATAGATTTGTGACGTCTTTCTATCTGTATTTTAGTGGTTGACTGTGTGATCTCTTACTCTAGGTATTCTGTTTTGTGCGATGCCTGGCTCGACGAAGTTGCGCGCGGGACTTTACAGTACGTACCAATAGAACGATCGAAACGACTTAGACCGGGATGACGGACGTTGAATTGTCTGCAAGTAACGACGCTAGTGTTTCTGATTGGTGAAGCTTCCCCTGATGGTTTGCTGATTGGTTCAAGATCTTAGCTCGAGGCAGGGGTCTTAGACTCACGTACAGGGGTTCGGGGGTCTTCTACCCATTAATCGTTTGAATCTTCCTACATTACGAATTATGCTCTCTGGATAAATGCCAACCGCTCCAGGAGCTCAGCGAGGTTACGTCAACTATTGCAATAGCAAGCGCCGTCGAAGAGTGATTTTTATAATTCTTTAAATTTAGGATTCTACGTGTATACCTGCGTACATGCTATATAAACGAGTTATGCATCTGCTTATCTACTTTGCATATAAGTAAATACCTAGTTAAGCGACCACATATATACTAGGATGATGTTCGTATGTGAATCGCTGTCGGTAGGGGTTTAGAATGAGTTTTTTAGATTCGGCGGTTATTACTGGGGTTTCCCATGCTTGTCCGTGGGTCCGGAGTCTCGTTAAAGATGCGATGCACCGATTTTTCTAGTAGTTCTGGTGCCATCTTCAAGCTTTTTCAGTCAAGCCCGACCCCCTTTTCCCCATAATTTTGCATGGACGATATGAGCTAATGCCAGGCACGACCCGGACATCAAGCAAGGTATCTCGATTAGACGGACCTAAACGGAGCAGAATGGGGAGTCGCGATGGACAGTTACTTCCGTTCTCTCTTTCTGTCTCTCGTTGGAGTTGTTCTTTCTTTTCGAGTTTCTTCTTTCTGTCTTGTGCAACTTGGGGATTGCTTGTTCAATCGCATTTTCTGTCCGCCTTGACTGGTTGACTGGAAACTTGGCCTACTTCAACCTTTGTTCAGCCACCCTTCAACGAATATCACAACTCACAACTCACGACCAAGTGTCGTCTGGTCTCACAGCGCCGCAGTTGTTGTAATTGTCTGTTTGACACTCTTTTTTTTTTTAAACTACTTCTGATTCTCTACTCTCGTTTCCTCTCCTTTTTTTCTTCTTATTATCCTTCTCCTTGCAGGACATCCCATCCTGTCTTGAAGACACTTGGTTTGCCCGCGCGTCTTTCGTTTTTCTAAAATCATCGACCTCACTGTCGCCTTACGATCTAATTACTGCTCGGTTTTGTAACATCAGCTTGACCCGAGCTCTCGGTTGGCATTTCTGTCATCCTAACCCTGTGCTGGCCGTGGACCTGAAACGCGAACGGTATCCAAGACTTGAAGAGTCACATCATCTGGGTCTCTCTACCACCCCACTCTCACCTAATCGGGAGCAACGTTGTGCGACGACTACGGTAGCTTCTTTACAGTATCCCCCAATCCGTCGGCAAATATCTCGTCTTCCGACCGTGTCCGAGTCTTGGCTCTGTTGGAAGACTTCGGAAACGCCCACGGGCTTACCTTCGTTTGAGTATTACCAATCTTGGGTGTTGCCTCCCAGTCTGGTACTAGTCACTCATTATTGAACGAGCCTTGGCTGATTTGGGTTGATGCAAGAAAAGGCTAGTTCCTGTCGAAACGTTAAGTGTACGTGATCTCCTACTTCGTCCTATAGTTTTTTTCAACTACCCTGACGGGATATCCCTCGCCGGTTAATGTTGCTGCGACCAGTAGAATTGGTCGCGCCGAGCCCAGATTTTGAACAGCATCTGGCTAGATCTTACGATGCCCTTGGCTCTGGAGCTAGGGCTAAACCTCAAGTCCGATCGCCATTTCTGCCTTGACTGTTTTGCGAATCTTCATGTACACTTATCATAATAATGTTCATTTCTATCTTCAGCTCAGAGACTAACCGAAATTTAGCTTATATTAACGATCCTATCGATTTGAAGTGACTGGGTTACTTTTTAACTGCAAATTGCCGCTTGCCTAGCACCGCAGCTGCTTCTATTCTTACTATTTGTCTTGGTCGGGGTTAGGATCGGGTTCGTACTTAGTTGCTTACCGGTCGTTATTCTGGATATAGTGAAGACGACGACTTGGTTCCACGACCGTCTACCGAGCCGGGCGAATTTCTGTTTTCGATACCTTTGGTTTATTTACGTCGAAGTCGTTTCCCGTGTTATTAGGACGAACACGAGGCCAATAGTTCCCGTTCTCGTTTCCGTTTGATTCCTCTGATCCACCTGCCGGCGGGTCATCGGTTACTGGCATTGTGCCGATTTAAACTCGTAGGGTGGGAGCTGGGACTTGTGTATGTGGTTCATACAGCCGGCAAAGGCTGTGAATGATTAGAAAGAAGTGGAATGTGGAGATCTGATCTGGGTTCTGCGCTGCCCAGACTGTTTGCTTAAATGAGTCAATCTCAAAATGAGCGGTATAATGGCCAACCACCGGTCATGGCGGGGTCTGTTAAAAGAGCGAGGGAGATGGCTAGAGCAAGAGAGCTGGCTAGAGAAAGAGAGATGGCCGAAGCGAGCGGGGCAGGGGGAAATATAACACCGTCTCCAGAACCTCCATCCATAAGACGGCCTCAAGTGCCTCCGGGACTACAACTTAGGGATGAACAAGGGCAGATAGAAATGGCAATATCGAGACCCACACCACTTGCCCAGTGGCCGCTGGCCGGGCCCGTCGCGGCACCGTTACCTAGTGATTCAGAGCCATACCGACCGCCACCTGGCAGATCGCAACCGCCCCCACGCCCTCCACGTCCTAGCAGAGTACCTTCAATTCTAGACGGTTCTCGTATTCAGGAACACACGCCTATCTTCCAATACACGCCTCAGAACGCTAGAGCATCGGAGCTGTCCGCACCCGAGACAACACAAAGCGAATCATTGAGACTGTCGACCAACTCTTCAGTCGGAACGATTCCCGATTTTCCATTGCCGGTGGCTACGGATTCGCTAACCCCGACAAGGAGAAGTTCAAATCTAGGTCCGCCGCCATCCTCAAGGAGAGGAGCCTCGTCGTTTTATTCAACTATATCGTACGTTTCGCCGATACCAGAAGAGAGCCCGAGAACGCGATCACGTACTTCTTATGCGTCTAGCGCGGCGATACCAGAAACCTTTGAGAGTTACTCGCCAGGATACAGTCCGGGCGCGGTCTCTATTAACGACACGATAGCGGAGGAGTCCTTTATTGACGACGACGCGGATGAAAGTAGCCTAGTTAGGAGTGCGAGCATTGGAAAGAGGGGAAAGCCGGCTTTGATAACCACAAGGAGTTTTGAAAAGAGGGATTCGATGCTTAGACCTGGACCGGCGCCGATCCAGGGCGGACCATTCCGAGACGGCACTGGATATATCGAGGCCTCATCGAGCTCGTCCGGAAATATTTCTAGAGAGGCCGTCGGTGCTGGCGTGACTGCGGATAATATGCTGAACGCTTTTGAAAGTGCTAGCGCCACAGATCCTTCATTGACACGAAATATTGCCCCATCACCGAGACCATATAATAGACTTTCCGCGATTCGACGTCCACCACGTCTTGATATTGATGCAGTAAGAGCTGCCGAGGCTAGAGGGAGCTTGACAAGCTTGCCGGATCTAATTCGACGGGCGACGAGGCTAGCATCGCTGATGGATAGAGGCCGTAGACCAGCAAGCCGTTTTGACGATCTCGACTTTCCGGAGGATATCTATGGCAGCGATCCTGAGAAGGATCTTCACTGTTCGTTCCGCTACCATTTATGCTTTATGATTCTTACTAATTGGCTTGGCAGATAATAATAATAATAAGCATCAGTCCGGACTGTCTGATATGCTGGCGGCATTTCCGCCCCCGGCGACTCGAAGTGGGGTACGAAAGAGCAGAGTGTCCACTGCTTGGCCGTTGGGTCGAATGTCGTTCCGCGGCCCACCAGCAGCAACAGAACCGGGTGTTGATCCTGAACCTGAACCGCAGAAGAAGGGGCGCCGTTGTTGCGGGTTGCCCATGTGGACTTTCTTTGCGCTGGTCATCATCTTATTATTCGTTATAGCCGCTGCGATTATTGTTCCTGTCAAACTTCTCGTTGTTGACAAGGCGGCCGAAAAAAGTGTAGCGCAACCGGCTATTTCAAACTGCGAGGCGCAGCTAAATTGTGCTAATGGGGGCACAAACGTCGTTGTGCAGGGTGTCTGTTCTTGTATCTGTTCCAACGGTTTCACTGGGGCGAACTGTACAGTTCCTACTTCTCAGGGTTGCACTACAACATCGATCAGCATGGAAGGCTCCAATATCAATAACGTAACTATTGGCCAGGCAATTCCTCGTCTTATCAGAGATGCGCAGAGCAATTTCTCGATTCCTCTGGTTGCCACGTTGATACAGTCAAAATTCAACAAAGAAAGTCTATCTTGCAATACGGAAAATGCGTTGGTAACTTTTAACGGGCAATCTCTTGGAGCCTCGGCTGAGGTCTCTGGCATTAGTTTAAGCCCTAATCTTGCGCAGGCCGCCGTAGCTGCTGAGGATGTCTCCATTACCCTCAGTGTTTTTCCGGATGTTGATATCACATTGACGGTTGAAAATCCGGCAGAGACTGGCGCGTTTACTGGGAGTTTCGTGGTGACTACTCTAACTAACCCGACTACGATTTCTGGATCTACTCTATTCGCTACTACCATAACACATAGCGACTCCAAGCGATCTTCACCTACTCCGTACCCTACGACAGCTCCGACAACACCACCTGCCTCGACTACTACTATTGCCCCAAGTAGTACAAGCTCGGCCCCCACGCCAAGTTCAACTTTTACTGTCACTGAGGAGGTTGTCGACTTTGCACGCGTGGCTATGCTTTATATTTTCCAAGAAAAAACACTGTCCGATGCAGTAACTGCTCAATCCTCAGTCCAGAGCTTTTTTACGGACGTAGACGCCGGTTGTAACACGTCTTCTTGCGTGACGATGGAGCAAGGATTAAATGTCACTCTTGGCGGAGGGAACACGATTGATTTCGTGAACCTATTCGTCGACATAGGCAATGGACGGGTCGGAGGTGGCAAGAATTAATGTGTTTTTACCGACGAAACTTAGGCGTCTACATTTCGAACGGCGTTCGAGTCGGTCGGGTAACAATACCAAGCTGCCCGTTGTATGAATAACAGGGGCGAGCTGACTTACAATTATGACTCTTCTATTTTCTAAGTTGAAGACAACCCCAAGGGTGTTGTTCTTCGTGTACAAATTATTCGTATCGATTTTCACGCATGAGCGGCACGGGGAAACCAATTGCATGTGTAGAGAAGAGGGTTTGGCGCCGGCGTACATAGGGGAGAACTCGTAGATAGCTCGAGCAATCTTTCGAGGCAATGCTTAATAGAATCATATTCTAACTACATATTTTTTGAAAGAGGCTGCCTGATGTATCGGTTGATAATTCCGACCTCTCCTCATCATTGCTTAGCTTGTTGGAACGTCGGAAGCAGAGTGGGAATATTGAACTTGGACGTTTACATACCTACATGGCCGGTACAGTAAAGGCGAAGTATGCGCAACGCGTCTTTATAATACTGTGCGAAGGTCAAATATGTATTTAAATTCTCCAATATAGGGACACTATGTCAGCTTAGGTATGCCGCGCAATATACGAGGATTGCAGGACACGATCGCTTGGATCCGAGAATCCATACAGTGTATTAGGTTACATAGTTACGGTGCAAGCCGTCCCGAACCTACGGGAATTTTTCATTTTTTATTGTTTTAGGGCCGGTAAGTAAAAGTAACTATACTATACTTAAACGTATCGAAGAGAACACCATAATAGCGTTATTGCAACCCTAGTCCTTTTTTCAATATTCGTGCTATGTATTTGTTCTTTTGCAGTTTATTCGCGCAAGCGGTGATGCAGTGTGTACTAGTTTACATAGACCTTGGCGTCCCATGGTTAGCGTGCGGTGCAGCTATGTATGTACAATATATATACCTCTGGGTAACGAATGCGCTCGTATAGTATCTTTGCCTTCCAAGGCGCGAATGCGGGTTTAAGGCTAGACGGTACCCGTATATATGCAGGTACGGCCCCGTATCTGCCGTGACCGCAACGGCGATTCGCGGAGGTTTGGGGGTTGGAATGCTAGTATTATCGATTTGGCTTAGAGCTGATAAGGTGGTGGGTGGGTTATAACTTATGGCATAGGTAGGTTAGGTTAGGTTACCTAAGGCATGCAAGTCTAGTCTACCTACCTAGGAACGAGGGAGATCCTACGGGGAACTTCTGGAGTTGCAACTTGTATGTAAGACGCGATTGTTGGTCCGTGTGTGGATGGATGGGGGTGGGCTGGTTTATATGTAAGGTACAATCGTAATGATGATGATGATGATACAGTGCATATGTATGAGGTATATATATGTAGGAATATATATATATATTCGCGATATTATATGGATTAACTGTATTGTACATACGTAATATAGTATATAGCATATACTATTCGTAGGCTGTGCAGACCCCCGTAGGCCCTAGGGGAAACGCAGCTAGGGCTGCTTACGAGGCTTTAGGGACCCAATCGGATGGCGTCTGTCGGTGTGAAGAGGAGAGGAGATGGAGATGGAGAAAAAATGCAGAGGCAGAAGAGAGGGCTGAAGAGATGCGGTGTGCAGTATGTGGCCTTGACGGCCCGGATATTTGGGAGGGATATGGGGCTTTATGGGGATTTATGGGGCCTTTTTCTAGCGCTGCCCTGTGATTGATAGGTTTTACATATCTTTGCTTGTACGAAATATGTATCTATAGTGTATACCTAGTAGTGTATTGACGGACTTGGGCTGATGCAGGGGCAGGGCGTTGGTCCGCGTGGGCTGGGCAGTTATGTATGTTGGTATGTCAGTATGTATAGCCTGTGCTGAGGGATCGACAAGTGCCGGGCCTGCGGGCTACGCGGGGGTTTTGCTGCTGTGCTGCTAATGACCGCATGGCCGTATGCTTTTTTTTTTTTTCTGTCGTTGTTGTTTTTGGCCCTTTTCCCGCCTTGTGTCTTTCGGGCTCCTTCACTGCCCTTACTGTATGTATTGTACTGTGCGTACCTAGTATTGATGATGTGAGAGCGAGTACCTACACCAAAGGATGGGGAGGATTCTGCCCGAAGATACCACACACTGTTCCCTCTAGGCTCTTGGACATTTTCTCATCCCCCTGTGCCTTGCATGCCCGAGATGCGGGTCGTTCGGGCTCGACCCATCAGTACTCAGAAAATATTTATCGTTTTTATATCTGTACTTCTCCCGGACCTCTGGGATTTCTTCTGCCAGCTGAAGGGGTTTCGAAAAAATAAAAAGAGAAAGAGTAAGACAATCGAACAATATGAGCAAATAAATTCGACTCTCGCCTAGCCATCTCCCAGCCCACTACGTTCCTTTTTTGATATTTATGATTATGATGATGATGATGATGGTTTGAATATGATCATATTATCTGTCCTTCCTTTTGAATAAAATACACCTCGGATCCGTCATTCGCTTTACCTGATCCAAGCCAACTGCCGAGGACATTCCCTACTACCTACCATACTCGTTAGCCCATCGTTAGCCAGGATTCTCATCACTCATCACTCGTCACTCATTACCGATTCGACCTGGAGCCATCTTGATCTACGCCATCGAATCGACAAGATCGGTAGGTTTCATATACTTGAAACCATCGAATGCACAATCCTTAAGCGGTCTTGGGGAACGACTGCAGAATATCAACTACACATCATGCTGGACCACGAAGCCACACAAGGAAAGCGGAGGAGCCCCGAGCTATTAGCGCTACCGAAACTGATCGTACCCACTACCATTGTTGTCGAGGATGTCGATGCCAACTCATCGAATGGTAACGTCGTCCTCCAGCCTCATGCCCTAAGTGTCGATTTTCAGTATAACAAAGGCGAGCCTGTATCACCATGCTCAGATGTCTCACCCTCATCTCGCTATAGCGTTGTCTCACTTTCACCATCCCTCTTTCCGCTACCACCAAGTAGTGCTACTCCGCCAACCACCGCTCACTCATCAATACCGGACTCGCCACCACCACCATGCACATCAGGCTCGCATTCTTCTATAAGTTCATGGTTTTCCCCGCCATCCCCGCCTCCCTCTACACCACTACCGCCCACGCCCACACAAAAAAGGCTAGCTAGCCTCATCGGCCTTGCGAGCGGGCTTGAAAGTGTCCAAGTGCCTGCTTACGCAAAGGTTAAGAGTCCTCTTCCGGAGTCGCCTGAAATAAGTCCGGCATATCCAATAAACGATCCCAGGAAGCCACCCCGGCGACTCACCAGTTTCACCATCGACTCCCAGGGATTCCGGGAGTCGGTAATAGACCCAGACGTAACCCTTACACCAACCCCACCACCACCAAGGTCATCGCTACCGCCTCCATACTCGCCCGGTCTATGCACTCCAGAGCGCTTCAGTAACGCCAGCGTGCCGAGCACCCGAGCGGACTCGACGACGCCGCTGGCGTATAATCTAGCGGATTATGAACACGGCCGAACTCCTCATAGTCCTGAGTCCGAGCGCGAAAGGAGAAAGCAGCGCGGCGATGTAGAGGCCGGAGGGACGGGTTGGTGGGCGCGACACTGGCAAAGCAAGCCGCAGAAAAGGAGAAGGAAGGTCACGACGACGATTATAGGTGCGGCTTCGGCTGCCCTGTTGATGGTTGTCGCCGGGATCGCCGTCGGGATATATCTCGCAGTGTCCGGTCGTGCGTCATTATAGCCTGTAGGCAAGCCTTACCCCCTATCTCTTATATGATGTAAGAGCTAGTTACGATATGATTATGATGTAAGAAAAAGAAGGGAAGGGAAGGGATAGAAGGTGAGATAGACAGACAAGGTACCAAGGTATACTCATGTGTAAGTATGCCTTCATGTATGTATTATGAGTGTATGAAAACCCATCTGGGCTGCGGTATACCGTCGAGCCCCGAGATAGATAGGTACCTACCTGACAAAGACATTCTTCGTCTCGTGATGAACGGTTGTAAGTTCATACCTCATATTTTACCTTCTCACCTGCACGTAATATGTATCCGATATGTATAAGTATCTGATCTGATATAAGATCAGGTAACTAGCTCAAGTATGATTGGGGATTGGGGATTGGGGATTTATAATGGGTGTTCGAGTTTTAACTGGCTTATGCTGCTTACGCGAAGAATTCGGATACCAAACGCGGACTAGCACGTGAGAGAGTCCAGTGGTCCGATCGGCATTTACGCATGTGCGGGAATATGCGACTCCCCGGGTTTCACTAATTTCCAATACATAGGTACTTATCACCTAAAGCACGGGGGTTTTCTCTTCTACACCGACGGCGACTCAAATGCTTACGAAATCCGTTCCCGCCTACCGTGACCCGTCTACTATGTCAGCTTCATCCGGTCTGGATAATTGTCATACTAGTTGTCATATTCAATCTACCTACGGTATTCATTACATCCCCCTTTATTCTAGCAATAATACCTTTTATATTCAGAAGCGCTGATGTAATTTGTACCCCTTTACGAATATTTACGGCATCTAGTCTAATCCTTATACCAACTTTATACTTACCTCCTACCTTACACCCCCTTATATTTATCTTACCTAACCTGACTATTGACTACAATTAATTGACTACAATTAACCCCCCTAACCACGCTATGGAGCAGTCGAGCATACCGCAAGCGCGGCCTCAACCTAAGCCTAACAAGATAAATTATGCCTGCGAGGCTTGTCGAATGTCTAAGATTAAATGCCAGCCCGGAACACAACCGGGCATCTGTAAGCGGTATGGTGCCATCGTGACCAGTTCCCTAGCATTGGTCTTAACTCTACCCCTTATTATCTTGGTCAAGGGCTAAATATCCATGTCATCTTGCACGATACAGATGCTCCGAGTTCAAACGGGAATGCGTCTTTCGAACCGGTCCACGGACTCGGCGGCCTAAGGTTGCTCGGCCGTAAGTACTATGTTTTCTGTTCCCCTTTGAAACGTAATTCCATCTTCCCCTTTTCTGCCTACTGTAGGATTTAGTTGAGCTTAGAGTATCCTACCAGAGATGCAGAGGCCCGGCCGCCTCCCCCCGGCCCCAGTCGGACCTTCAGCATCGACTTCGCTATGCCTGCTGACGATGATCTTCATGATAACTTCGATGCTCTAAGAGAAAAGCACGAACGCTTCATAGATGCCCTCATACCGTCCAGTGATGATGAATCAAATGGTGACCAGGCGCAACTATCATTGGCGGGGGAAACGTTCAACTTCAACGATCTCTCTATGCCGACCCCTTCAGGAGCAGCAGCAAGATGCGCTTCGGCTTCGCGGCCTATAAGTAGCCTCGGTATCAAGCCACGCTTCAACCTCGAGTCGGCGGAAAAGTTGCTCGAGTCATTCCGGGCTATGCTATCGTCCTCTCCGTGTATTGCGTTGCCCGAAGACGCGGACGTGCGGACCTTGGCTCGCGACATGCCCTTCGTGCTCTTGTCTTTGCTCGCCGTGACGAGTTGCTCTACGAGCTTGCAAGGTCATAGCCTCTATGATGAGGAGTTTCGTAAGATTTTGGCTTTAAAATTTGTTGCTGGCGGTGAGAGGTCTATTGAGTTGCTGCAAGGAATAATGATTTACTGTTCCTGGTAAGTAAATTTTGTTTTATATATAAAGTTATCATGCCAATGGTAGTAGATATGGTATGCGGCGCCCATATACTACTTCACTTCTATATTAAATAAACGTAGGGGTGGGGTAGTTTTGATAAATTAACTTGTCTACTAGGTACCCCTTTCATCTACGCCCGAAAAATACGCAGTTGCGACAGTATCTACGAATGGCCATAGATATTGTACATGACTTGGGATTGGATGAGGAAACACGCATAGATCTCGAGGCCATGCCGCCTGAAAGCAAGGCAGCCAAGTTACAAAGCATCCGGGCGTATCTTTCTTGCTTTCATCACAGTTCAATGTCAGTCAGAATTAACTTCCCCTTCTATCAAATCTTCAGTTTTAACCTCAAGGTAGATATGCGTGGGCGTGGTCTAAGCCGTATACACTAAGGTACACGCCGTGGATGGCCCAATGTTGTGATATGCTGGAGCAATATAGCGACCTTGAGCAGGATCATATCCTTGTCTGGCTCGTCCGTCTACAGTATTTGATAAATGAGTTCGAAGAGCTATATAAGAGATATAAGAAGCGCGATGCCAGCAACCAGAGCGATCACCACAGGCAACTTATTCGGGTTGGTCTTGAGATGCAGCTGCGAGATTTCCAGACTAGAATCCCTATCCACCTTTCAACTAAGCGTATGATACCCTACCCCTTTACTATCTCCTTGTCCTTATAGCTAATGGCAACATACCACAGCGAGTATTTTGATGGCCTCCCTCGCCGGCGATGCGTTCCTCCTAGCCGCACCTCTCATGCAGACACATCGCCCACGTCCAGAAGATGCAACGGCACTCATGATCGACCCCGCCAAACTTCAATCTGCCGCGTATACAGCACGGACATTCCTGGACTACGTCGCGAACCTATCCCCAACGCAGATGAGCTACTTTAGCGGGGCTGACATCACATATTTCATTTCGACGATTATCCTCGCCTATAGACTTTCGTTCCCCATGTCGTTCTGCCCTGGTTATGATTACACCCAGGGCCGGAAAATCTTGGACTTCGGCACGTATCTCACCAAGTTGTCGAGCGATACCGACGACGACGATGCTGGGAGTAGCAGTACTGGAAGGGCAAGCAAGAAAACAGATGTGGTAAGTGCCATGAAAGTCGTACTGGGATCCGTAAAGGCGAGTTTCGACAAGAAGTCCGCCGTGCTAGAAGCCGCTGCCGAGGAGCATAATAAGAGGGCGCGGCTATGCCCCATGTTCGACGGAAGCCTAGAGCAGTACCTTCCACAGTGGGAAGGGGAAGATCAACAGGGAAGCAGCAGCAACAACACCTCGGATTCATCGTACGCACCCTCTTCGCACAGCGGAACCGGGACCGGGAGCTCGGCGGCTCATGCCGCAGCACCGTCGACGGCGGGCGAAGAAGAAGGGGTAGGGTCGCCGGGGTCGGCGAAACCAATGCTGTTCCATGACCTCTGGACCACGATGACGATGGGCTGGGCTGCGGATTTAGATATGAACTTGCAGCAAGTGGTAGATGTGCCGGAGATAAATGGTGTCGAGTACGTCGATCTTATGGGTGTAAGGGAGCCGTTTCATGACTTATGATTAGGGGCGGGATGGTTAGTTTACGCCTAGAACTATGTACAGAGTTAGGTAGCTAGGCTCAGACGGGGGGTTCACTACCTAGGTAGCTAACCGAAGATCACGATCTAGTTTGCTCTGCCTAAGACGTAACGTCGCATTTGTCGTTATCTTTCGGGCGTGTGGGATGTTAAAGCATTTATTCTAGTTTATTTCATGTCTTGTATGAGTACCTACCTGGTAGGTAGGCACGCGTTTTGCGCGATGGAGGTTAGCAAACATAGGAGGTAGGTTAGGTATGCAATGGCATCCCTTTATTACCTAGTCTATCACATGCTTCGACCTTTTAAGACTTGTACTATTACTGAGTATAGGTAGCTTAACAACGATACTAGAAGAGGATGAAGTAGGTACAGGCTGTAAATTTTTGGTTTTACTGTCTTATTTGAAACTACCACCTATGTAATAGTCGAGCAATCGAAAGCGAGCTACGTAGCTTGACGTCTTTCCTCGTCATCTTGCCTATTGTTATATACAAAATTTAACGATGCTGAGCTTCACTTCTTGTTTCGTATTATTACTAGGTATTATTGGTTCAGATGTCCTCCATCAGCCAAGGCAAAACCTTTCTGCCCCAGTACTGAACCATTTTATAATGACCCAGTCCCTCAGGCATGGATTCGATGGCTTGGGCCAGCGCCTTTCCATCCCCCTCGGCTTTCACTTGGTGCAGCGGAGTCATGTAGGACCGGACGGTGAAGATGATGGCGCCCGTACGCGGTAGTTTGGTGAGCGTCTGGTGCTCCACGCGCAGGTAGCACTCGTCGAGAGAAGGATCTTCCTTGTACTCCTCGACCTGTTGACCAGTTCCGGGATAGTAGTTGTTACCGTCGGTGCGGAAGAGATCGGCACCGTCGACTTGGAGAGACCACTTTTTATTAATTAAATTAGTCCGGGGGCGAATTACGATAATAATCGCGACAGGCTGAGCTATGTAGTTGGATGTAGTTGACTTGACTTACGTTCATGCGTCCTATGAAGTCGCCGGGCTGCATCCGAGCAAAATACCGATCCACGCTGAGTCCGAGCTTCCTTTCGTAGCCTGGAACTGGTTTGTGGATCTCCCGGACGGACTCACCGACTCGGGCTGGACTAAGGAATCCTCCTGGGAAGCAAGCAATGTATCCTTGTAGACGGTAGTCTCCGTTTGCGTCAGGACACATGAAGTAGAAGTCTTCCTATTATTTTGCATTTTGGTGTCAATAGCCAAGCCAAGCGCTCTTGAGTGTTTATAGACGGTACTAGGGGCGAGACGAAAGAAATCCATTATAAATAGGTTAGATACTTACCTCGACGTTTTCTCCCATGTATGCCAACATCTGGGCATGTGTAAGTCCCTCGGTCGTGAGTGGGTAAGTAGTTCCCGTAGCTAAATTCTTGACCGATTTCCCCCGCATCTTCCCTTGCGTCGTCGTCTTGAACATGGTTGGGAACCTAGCGGGCAAGTACCTGATCATGATCTCTTCGTATAATTCCTCGATGGCTGGGTTGACGGCCTCGCCGGTCCCGATGGTGAACTCCGCTTTTTCTCGGATAAGAGGCAAACGCTCTTGGATACGACTGAGATAGCCACGATCTATTCTGATCCAATCCGAACGAACGCGTTTTTGGATTCCTGTATTTTATGAGCATGAGCCTGGAGCAATACCTAAATTAGGTACTAAAAAGGCGACTTTACTTACCCATAGTAACGTGCCCTTGAGTCTTATATGGCTGGTATTTAATAGGGTCTACCTTGCGGAAATCGAAATCCCATAACGGCTCGATTTCATCGTCTTTGGGTGATTTTTCCTTAGAGTTTTTCGTTTCCAGTTTCTGATTGAATGTCTTCATGACCCGAGCCAGTGCTAGCAACACTGGAGCTAGTAAGAGAAACCATAGTGCTTCCGGAGTAAAAAACCTGTTGTGTGCAATCTCAAGCATGATGGGGATAGTGTAACGTCTGTTTAATAGAGTGTGTAATGTAATTGCTAAGTCTTCGAGACATCTTCGGATGTCTTATATGCTCGTGAGGAACCCATATTAACGTACATGGTTGAACCTCTCCATCTTCTATTATACGACCGACAACTGTGGAACCCTATCCAAAAGCTTGCAAGCGAACAACTATTTACCTTCCAGATGAAACATCGTGGGTACTATCCTTGGAATGTAGTGGGATGTTTTAGCTAATCAAGCTTGAGGATAGACTCAAAGGAGTCTATTGCAATGTCCTTTAAGTGTGGGGAACCATGGGATGGGCTTGTAGAAATATGCAATCCTGTCTGCGTCATAGCGAAATAAAAAATATGGACGACTCCAACCAATACAACTAGTATACGTGTATTTCTTGACTAAGCGTTTACAGTCTTATGCCATGACCTATAAAGACTCAGACTTAGAAGTTAGGGTTCCTCTTCGGTCGTAATTATGGTTAACTCCACTAGGTTTTGCCATTAGAGGAAGCTCGATATCAACTTTAACTACAAGTCACTTCTGAATGTTAGTAGATTGGCATATCAAGCTTGAAGTCTATGCAAAAAAGAATCCTTACGAGAATCTCGGTAACCATTACCTAATGTTTCGGCTGTAAGTTGCGCGAACCTTGCTAATTAAGCTGCAGTTGGGACATACAATAATGTCAAATATCAAATTCCCCGGCTATAAGGTAGCATTCCAGGGTCCCTCCCCTGCGTGCCATGTCAACTGACTAACGTTGCCAACGAGATCCTTGAACGTCGGATGCGGAGTACCGGTATCCAAGTCGCTAAGATGGCATCATATGTAAAACATTGCGGGGGTGGATGCTTAACCCGACGTGACGGAGTCGCTTGATAAGGTATATCCCGAATACCATCTCCACCTTGTTGTCGTTGACCCTCGATATCTCGACAAGGATGCGGAGTTTTGTGCCACTGTTCAACTGAGTTTTTCCACAATTAATCCTACTCGATAAGACTACGGCGCTTAGATAATTGGCCCATGAAGAGTTTGACTATACACTAAGCAGCACGGGTTTCGGTGGGCCAGAGAAATGAAGTCGAATTAAAGCAAACGGAGCTTCCCATTGGCGAATGAGGCGGGATCGAAGGATGGTAAAGAACCTTGTGCTGACGCAAGGCAAAGATAGCGGGCCAGCCAGTTTAAGTATTGTACTAGAGTTATCTTAACTAGTTAGTTATTTGATAGTTATAGGTTTGCTTATACTTAATTCCTACCTCGGCATAATACGTTAAAGAGTTAAAGGGCCTTCCTAGGAATATTCGGTTACGTTGTTATTTGGTATCTTACATTGCAACGTTCCAAATACATAGTTATGAGACGATACGACGACTGCTTAATAGGTTAGCCGTTCCACATGATTTAAAAAAGCGGTTACTAGTCCGGCACAGTACACTATATTCTACTTAATATTACTATTACTCATCTGCTGGGGTTTTTATCGATCCCTGCTCGCAGAAGTAGTTTCGTACGTACGTACACTAGAACAAATCCCCTACCTAGGCTCTGCGTCGGCCGAAGCTCTAGAATGCGGCTCCATCTTTACGTAGGATCGGTATGGGGTATTTACCGTAAACACACTTTTCTATGATAAGTTAATGAGTTAAATCCCGAAGCGAAGGAATAAGTTTACCAGGAAATGTACGGTAATATAAGCCGTACCTGTTTTGTCTCAACACTGGTTCTTCTTTTGCCGGGTACATTATCTCATAAGTACCATAGCGGAGGTAGGGGGTTTCAGGGAACGATTCCAATTTTTATAATTATTTTATATACGGATATCATTGTAATCAGGTTGGTACATTCTATTTTGTACAATGGTTCCAAAAGTATGGAATGGTTTCGTATGGCGCAACGGTTTTGCTTTAGGGCCTCTGATTGGTCCAATTTTCGATAAAAGTGGGGCAGGAGTTGAAAAAATTGAAAAAATTGACTTGACTGGGCCTCGAACCCACAGCTCCCACGTTCATACATTGTACGTACCTTAAGCCCCACAAGGGATTTAAGGTTTAAACGTTTGAGCTAATGGGACGAGGTGGCCAGTCTCATCGAATTATTTCAAAAATTCAATTGATTTTAATCCTTATAAGCTTTACTTTCAAAAAAATAAAATTTTAAAAAATTTTTTTTTTTCACTAAGACAATTGGAACGATTATATAATACGAGTAACGATAGTATGAAATGGAATGGTTTTACGGTTAGGGAACGGTTTTCGTAAAGTAAAAATATAAAAATGAAAATCTAGCCCCACTTATATTTGGATCCGACCAATCAGAGGCCTTAAAACCTAAAAACGTTGCTCCCCACGAAACCATTCCGTCGGTGGAACCATTCCGTGAAACCCCAAACCTCCGCTATGGTACCTACTCGCTCGTAATATACGTGACGAACTAGCAGTGGTATCAGCGATCAAGTATTGTTGCTACGATGAAAAGACTCCCAATATGCTTGAATTTCGCCCTTCTATAGGAACAGTAAGCGATCATTCTGTAGTTAAAAGACGGGATTGTCAGCGACCGCTTTGTAAATTTTAAGGAAGAGTATTGAGAAGACGTAGGGTAATACATGTTACGACGATATCGTTGCGCGAAGAGCTATAGGTTTGCCATGGACTACATGTATATAGCTTATTTATTGTAATTCTTCCATGGCCATATGCTTCGTTGACGGGGGTTGTCCAATACATGCTTTCCCGTTAAAAGCCTTCATGTAGGTATAATGGGGTTTATACAGGATGGCGTGTGAATACCAAGCGAATACATTCACGCTCGAAAGAAAATGGTGCAAATTTGAATTCCAAAACATACCGATACATCCAAGAAACGTACGCGTAAATAGTGAGGAAATTTCCATGGATGGCTACCTAGTTAAGGAAAGCTGTGTATAAGCCAGGGTCTTCCATAACTTTCTGCTGAGGGGTTAGTTAGAAGGGAGGAGAAAAGAGCAGAAGATAACAAAGATACAAGAGCAACGTATGATCCTAAGCCTAATATATAACGAATGAGTTTTGTTTTAGATAGCACCTGATTCGGAGGCCGGAGATGGTCCTGAACCTGCGAGCCCGATGGTTATAGCCTTTCCTGAGAGGCATATAAGGGCAATTACAACGACTGTCGATCCCGTAGAGGGCAGCACGAGAGAGGAGATGGCAAAATTTCGAGACTCGCTGCGGGTCGGACGGTATTCGGGCGGAAGCCATAGCACGTTTCGTTCATTCCATGTGATCCAGGACTTATCATAGCTTATACCATATCCATAGCATTTTGCCTCGCGATACTGATACCAGTCCAGAATGCGAGGTAGTAATCGGGTTTGAGACGGATATGTAGTCCCATCGGCTATCTTAATACCGATATTGGCATCCAAGGATAAACTGGTATCGTCAAATGATAGAATTGTTGCTCCGCGGCCGATATGGAGTTTTCGTTGAAGGGATCCCGACGCCACATCCCAAATCCTAATCGAACCATCGCGTAGAGGCACGGCCAAAAGATTCGAATCGTGAGAGAATATTATCCAGTCAGCCCTTTCTATATATGTTCTATCCGTGAGAGTTTTCCGAAGGCATCCTGTTGCTAGATCCCATATCTTAATGGTACCATCAAGAAACGGTACGGCCAAAAGTTTCGAGTCGGGTGAGAATATAATTAATCGCATGCTCTTTTTATACGATATATCGCTTAGAGTCTTTTGGAGTGACTCTGCAGATACATCCCAAACCATTATAGTTCCCGTAAAGGACGTCATGGCCAAAAGCTTTGAGTCGTAAGAGAATGTGAGCGACTCGATCCTTATACTGGGTGAATGCCCCCCGATCTCCCGTCGGAGGGACCCTGTTGCTATGTCCCAGATCTTAATAGTGTCGTCTTGGGTCGCTAAGGCTAGGAGTTCCGAGTCGTGAGACAATTGAATCAGTCTATAAGCCTCGTTGTTAGATAGTCGCTGGAGTGATCCCGTTACCATTGAATCCCAGATCTTAATTTTCCCATCGCTTAACCCCGAGGCCAAAAGTTTGGAGTCGTGAGAAAACGTAAGAGATGATACCGCCGCAGGGCTTTCGATTGTTTGTTCCAGAGACCCCGTAGCCGCATTCCAAATCTTAATGTTATCAGATAACCCTGAAGCCAAATGCTTTGAGTCGTGGGAAAAAGCGACCGAAAAGATATCGCCCCCGTGAACTTGGAATGTTTGTTGAACGGTCCATGTTTTTATATCCCAAATCTTGATGGTGTGGTCATGTAATCCCGAGGCCAATAACGTTGAGTCACGGGAGAATGTAATCGATTGGGCCTTATATCCGCCCTCCTCAAATGGCTGATGAAAGGTTCCCGCTTCGATATTCCAGATACTAATGGCACCGTCATCCGACCTCGAGGCCAGTAGTCTGGAGTCGTAAGAAAACTCGACTGAAAGGACGTTGCCTTCACGGACTTCAAGTGTTTGCTGAAGGGACAACGTCTTTATATCCCATATTTCAATAATACGATCGTGTAAGCCTAAGGCTAACAGGCTCGAGTCATGAGAAAATGCAAGCGAGAAGATTGCCATTCGGTTACTCGCGAGGATGTATTGAAGGGTCCAATTTTTGGTATCCCAAATCTTAATTGGTTTATCATCCAGTGAACCTGTGGCTAATAGAGTCGAGTCATGGGAGAATGCAACCGAGTATATCCGGTCTTTATGGCCTTCGAGTGTCTTTAAACATGGGCTCCAAGAAAGTTCAACTTCTGGCTTTATTTTTATCCATTCCGACTCTTCTTTTAGAAACGTCTTCCGCGCTAGATAGTTGACCGGGCTGAATATAAGAGCTGACGTGTATACCTGAAGCGGGCTATTTTCAATTATCCATTTATTGTGAAGAATAAACCGACGAGAGTCATGGATAAGATCTAGTAGTTGGCGGTTACATGGTTTATCCGATCCCAATCAGCTTCGTCCTCGGCCATAGTGTTAAGGTGAATAGGTAATTACCTTTAACAAGCCCTCCAATCTCGTCATCGACAAGATGGCATCTCCCATATATTTAATAAGGCTTAGGGCCTCGAGCCAGTAGATAAACTTCTCTTGGAGGAATTTGCCGACCATATCGCACTCGCAAGAGCTATCTTGATCTTGACAAGTACTATAAAAATCGAAGAAATGGTTGAGCCAGTGGACAGAGGAATACCGCATGAAAGCTAACGGATCCGGATTCGGTGTCTCGATCTCGCCGATTAAGAGCCCAGGATGAGGTAAATCATATATATTTTTCCGTAGTGTTGACATGAGCCTTAACGACTGCGAGAAAATGGTACGGTGAGAATTTGTTAGTGTAGAGGTGAGACTTAAACCTTTTGTTTGACTGTTCAAGTAGTCTTTGGCTGATTGATGAATCAGGTAAATATGGTCCTCACGGACGGTAAGGAACGAACCACACTCGTCTACAATCTCCTTAGCACTTCCAGACGCATTCTGAATTTCTTGTGATAACCCTAGTAGGGCAGCCATTTCTACCAGCTGAAGCGGACGATAAGCTGAAATAGCCACTGAGAGCATCAATTCACAGAGTTCTCTATCTTTCTGATCGAGTTGGCAAATCTAGCTCATCATTCGATCATAGATGCCGCCTAACCCAGATGACATCCCCTCGAGCACAGCTAAGATACGCCGTCTGGGTACGTTTTCGAGCTCTTGGATTGCAATCGATATCCAGAGGAACGTACCGGCAGCTTTCTGATACAGGATATCTCGCACCCGGCTCTTGAGGCGGGTATCTTCCTGCAATGATAGCATGCTTGATATTTTGAAATCAATGTAAGCATTGATAGCATGAGAAACTTGTTCTGCGTTTTGAGCGTGTTCTAGATGAAGCCTTGTCCCCAGGTTTCCAAGTGCCTGCTCGATGTCAGGTCTATTGCGGCTAGAAACTAGCCACTTAACTTGAGATAACGTAGAGTTTCGCGTAATGAATTTAAGAAGTTTGTCTAATTCTTTTCGCACTCGTCGAGAGCGTCGATTACAATATATACTCTCGACCTGTTTATGGCGCGTAACATATCCTCTAGCACTCCCGATAGAACGAAGAATGCGTTATCGCCCTTGAAAATATTCTGGTCAGATGTTTCGTACTTCTTGCGCAAGTACGGGATGAGGCATGACTGCTGTACGCCGAATCGGTACACGAGGCCCCTCAAGACGTCTGTAGCGTTGTTGAGATTTGAGTTAATACCCTGACAGAAGAAGTAAGAGAGCATAGTCGATGGTGACGAATTTTGGTATGCTAACTTCTCTAGTTCCTCAACAATTGTTATGAGAAGCATCGTCTTTCCCTTCCCCGGATCGCCTTTGATCCATAGTACATTGGACTCATCATTATCACGCCATGTCTGGAAATCTTCGTGTTCAAGGATCCAGTTGGACGATTCCTGATGCGACCCTCCCTTCGTTTCCTTGATGCGTCTTTTATCGTCGCTGGGGTCTGACACGTATAAGGCTCTTAGACACTCATTATCTTTCTCTTCTTGCTGCGTCTTCTTCTGTGCCATCGTCTGATCCCGGATGGCCCGATAGATGTCGTGGAGCATTGACTCTGTATCTTCAACAAGCTTTTCGAGAAGATCCTTAATTTCGAAGTTAGTATATGTATCAATATCCCGTTGAATGGCAATCTCCAGGCTTTTCATAGACTCTAAGGTGTTCTCCCAGTCGTCACGCTTGACTATGTCCCTCAAAATAACAACGAGTCGATTCCGGTAATATAGAGAGGCGCTTTTCATCTGATACGAAAGAAGCCTTTTATAAAGTTCGATAATACGATTCTCTAATTCGCCTCTTAATCCCGCGGATTTGCCAACTTGATTCTCTTCGAGAAGGCGCGACAGGTTCCAGTACCATTCTATCCTCGAGACAACGTAGGCAATTCCATCGCGATTGATTGCCGCCTCATTAATTGGGATCATGAGAATCTTCGAATGAGTTAATACAAGCTAACAGAGCAAAGCAAAATTATTAGATATACTCACCTGTAGAGCAAAACAAGCGTCAGTCCACGCAATAGCAGCTTCCGGA
The DNA here is from genome assembly GCF_022497035.1 of Daldinia vernicosa. Lineage (NCBI taxonomy): Eukaryota > Fungi > Ascomycota > Sordariomycetes > Xylariales > Hypoxylaceae > Daldinia > Daldinia vernicosa. Next base: position 20,919 of record NW_025953994.1, on the reverse strand, counting down.
ACCGACTTAACAGCCATGTCAATCAATTCCTTGACGGGGGAAACGTAATTTATTGCCCCTTGGATATTTTGCTTTACTGTAGCCTCTTTACCTGTCTTTTCCAATCCTGCTTGGACGAGCCGATGCATTTGAGACCTTCTCCTCTCCGAGTCTGTCTGATCAATATCATTATTTTGAACCGCTTCATCTGTTGAGCTTAAATCTTCGATAAGATCGCGCGATAGAAGTGTCTCGTATAAGGTCTGCAATGGCGTTAGTGATTCGCTAAATGTTAGCTTGTCCCCGATAGCATAGGAGCCTTTCGAAAAGATCGAAGTATTGCCTAGACAGTGTATGGAGTACCGCACCACCTTGCGTTTTAATTTTTTTGTACCGGGTTTTCAGACCCCGCCACCACCCTGGTGCCATAGTTTCTCTAAGAATATCTAGGCTTAAAAAAAAAGAAAGAAAAAAAAGAAAGAAAGAAAAGAAAAAAAAGAAAAAAAGTAAACCGAAAGAGAGAGGGAGAGAAAATGAGGAAAATAAAAAAGGATAAAAAGTGCAAAAAGTCGGCTGGAGCCCGTTATCCGCCGGTTCGAACAGGCCCCCTCCGCGAAAAACCTGAAAATGGCAAGTCCCCAAAGGGGTAGGAAGCCCGGTGCTTCCAACTAAACCACCCCGTTTTTACTCCCAGGACTCCGAGGCGCCTAGGGGCACCATCCCGATTAATTGCTGCACTGCAATCTACATATATATGTTACCCAACGGCATTTAATTCTTTTTATGGCCACCTTGCAAGGCAGACTGATAGTACTAGGAGCCAAGGCTAACTGAGAGCTTTACATACGTAATAATGTGCAGCATATCAAAGTCGTTAGGGCCTCGCGGGCGCTTAATTCGGTCAAGTCAGCCTATAAGGTACTTTATCGGAAGTTGAATATGATGCTGCATGCATATGGTCAGCTATTCAGTGTTTGGGTTTGATAGCTATAGTCGCTATTAATTTTTGGATTCTCACCGTACTAACAAATGGCGTTGGCGAAGCAAATGCAAACACTACACCGAGACCAGCGGGTTTGACGAGTCAATTAATAGCTTTACTTGACTTGACTTGGACCTGACCTGACCTGGTTTGGGTAGATCGTGAATATTTTTAATCTATATAGCAGGTACGTACATTGAGGATGTACATATATTTTTAATCCATGATAGGTATATGATTAGTGTATTTACTGTGTCTAATGTGGCTAATGCTGTGGCTTTATAAGGGCATTTAAGCCAATCCGAAGATAAAACCAGGTAAGCCTTGTACCTGACTTGTAGGCGGTTAAGTCTATACGGTTATTTTGAAGTTGCAACGACTCTCGGATAATTCAGGATAATAAAAGTACAGGCCCATTTTAGAGTTGAATTAAGGTTGAGGCCATCAAGTCCACTAGGCCACTAGGCCACTAGGCGCGGGCCGTGGTGGAGCGACTCTCCGTGGCACAGTTGGATCCACTAGTATGGCAACATGCCCCATAAAACTACCGGTTGACGTTTAAATTTACAAAAGTGCCTAAAGCAGGAAATGTTCCTAAAGCAACATTAAGCGAGAGGTGCTTGTTTACTAGAATGGCAATGTAGTAATCCGTACCTATGGGGTGTTATTTTTAAATATCATGCTTTCAGCCTCATGTATATCATTTTACATGTACTCGACATACATGCATAGGTCTTACATCCCTAACCACGTAAGATGTAACAAAGGACATGTAATTAATGTTTATGGCACAACTAGTAGCAATTACTGCCTTATTTTAAGCATCGAACATTATCTTTGACACTACTTATTTAATATCGCTTTACTATAATATTCAATAGCCAGTATGTTCCGAGTTGTATATATTTAAAAGTCCATAGACAATATGCCTTGCACCACCACTGTAACACAAGACGGAATTAAAATACATACATATACGCTGTGATAAATGGGCAGTGTGGCATAAGACTAGGTCCCCTAATGCACTTTATATATAGAACTACCTAGTACAATGCCAATTAAGTAGCCTCGGTTGTGTAACGTAACAAGTGATTCTTTCTTTTTACGTCTCCCCCCTGGGCTCCAGTGGATTCTTGCCCTTGCTAGCAGGATTCGCACTAATATTCACATACAGACCCGCGGCCCCTCCCCCACGTTTTTGCTTTTTCTTTTATCTGAAAAAGGGCAAGACAATACGTAAGCAGGTCTAGGGTGTCCCTCCGATCGAACTAAACATCATTCCCTTATCGTCATTTTTATTCCCTACGTACCATGAGTTCTCATTTCAGTTCACATAGCCGGGCATATATACGATTTACATGTTTAACGGTCAATTTTATTTTCACCTAGTACGACCTAAAGGGCGATCCTGCTAAGCTCAAGCTGCCAAGTATGGGAAAGATTAACTGGAACAGACTCCTTGTCACCTCCGTAAGCACTAGGTCCTCTGAAAGCAGATATCCGCCGCCATAGGTTCTTTTCCCTAACCCCGCATGATTACAGGATGGTGATTACTCCACAGCCGGTACGGCAGGTCCAACTAGGACGCACGAATCCAATGTCAACGTGCTGCCGTTGATATAATACGCGGCGGGCGTGCAGAGGTATAGACAAGCAGATGCTACCTCGTAGGGTGCAATCAGACGCCCGGCAGCAGGTAGCTGCTCGATAAGACCACGCAGTTGGGGAATTCGGTTGTATTCCTCCCACGACATGGGGGTGTCAACCCATGAAGGGCAGACCTGGTTGCATCGGATGCCGAGTGCCTTGTAGTCGACAGCTAATCATCTCATCAGCAATATGTACGATAATAACACATTCGGCATTTTACATACCGCAAGCTCGGGTGAGTCCTCCGACGGCGTGCTTGGAGGTAATGTAAGCAACCTTGTTGGGCAGGGCGCTTATTCCCAAGATAGAAGAAATGTTGACGATCGATCCACGGCCGAGGTCTCTAACGCCGTGGCGGCCTAGATCAATTTTGGCAGACTCTTGAGCCTTCATGACCTTAGCAACGGATTGAGTGACGTATAGTATGCTCTTGGCGTTGATGTCGAACACGCGATCGAAGTCAGCAACGTCCGCTTGGTCGAACGGAACGTTCTTGCGGCCGTCGACCTGGCCATTGATACTCGTCAACATGCTGCTTCAGGTACGGGTATCATCGGGAACTTACACCTGCGGCGTTGACGACATAGTCAATCCTGCCAAATTCCTTGACTGCGACGTCGACCATCTCTTGCACTGACTTGGCGTCCGTCACGTTCACCTTCACAGCCACTGCCTTGTAGTCCTTAGCCAGAGCTACCTTTTTGCTGCTCTCGGCAGCTTTAACAGCTCCCTCATAGTTGATATCGGCGAAGAGAACACCCCTCGAGCCTGCCTCAGCAAATGTGGCACCAAGCTCTGTACCAATACCACCACCAGCCTATTCAAAGGGAGTCAGCACTAACTTATAGAGTTCTTCCATTTGGATAATACTTACACCAACTAAAATGGTGTAACCGCTAACTTGGAAAGCCGCCATTGTGAATGAGAATATAGGCAAAAATGAAGTCCTAAAAACGGAAATATGGCAAATATATGTATGGTGTTCGTGATACCTGTGGAAGAGAGCCCGGTTGTACAAGTGATTATAGGAGAGACGAAAGAGAGAGAGAGTCTACACGTTTAAATACTTCTTCGTCTATAGACAAGTCTTCTCCCAGAAGTCAGCCGTCACCTCCACGTAGCTCGGCATAATGCTCGAAACGCATTGCTGGCGCGGAGGGAACGGGCGCTTCTTACAAAACTTCAACCCGCCCGTGACGTATAGTCTGATGATTACGTTACAAGACTCCAAAGAAAACGGCGGTTGTCATGTCCAAATCGGCGATGTAGTAGTAACGCCGATAGGATCCCAGGGGACGGACTACACGTGTCAGCCCGAACCAAGGAAACCGTGTAGGGCTAGAACTGAAATGCTACTCTTCGGTCAGATCCGGTTATCTAATACATGTCACAGTGTACGCCTAATGTGAGTTATGACGAGCCTCAAGTTCAGGTCGTAGTTATTGAAGGTCCTTACGAATAATCTATACTAAGCGATAGTTTTATAGCAAGGCTGATGATGAGTTATTCTTGAAGGAATATCTAGCAATAGCCTCGAGTCTTAGACGACGTCCGTGTTGGTATATTTGGTATATGGGTCTCTAAGCACGTTCTTCCTAGTCCCCGAGCGCTAAGTCCTACGGCTTATGGACGTGCGACATTTGTTCAGGGATTCCTTCCTATAATGTGACAGGTCGGTTTACCATCCAGGGCCAACGTGCATACATATGTATGCAGCTGGTATGGAACCTTTGGAATGGCCTGGATGTCACCGTGAGCCTAGTTGCTTCCTGTCCTACCAGTTGGTTACCGGTTTATACCCAGATAGCTTTATTCAAATGATATGATTCGGCCATCGTCAATATTTGAAGCATAACGATACAGTAGCCACTGTTTCACCGCTTCCTTTGCAAACAGTTAACAGTTCCGCGTATATGTACGTCTGAGTATCAGACATGGCCCCCAATATGCAGTGTTGACCGCCACTTGCGAAATGTATGTAGTTACATGTTATATAAGCCGCGATTTTTACCTTACAAAGGATTCGTGTGGGGAAGCGTATTGCTCGGTACCTCCTACGCTCGTTTCGTCATAAAGGCCTTATGCCCGAAAAATCCCCGTTGTTAAGAGGTCCAAGCTTAAAGCTGGACTGTTGGTATTAACCAAAACTTAGATGGGGGTTCCCTTTACGGAATGGACTTTTGGTATAATATAAAAATAGCTGTGTTGAGCGACTCGAGAATAAACACCGAAACATAGACGGGGTAGGTAACATCCGAGTGACATGACGCTGTGTTGCAATGTGTAAGCAGCTTACGTATTTCTCCATTATCGAAAGTCATCACATCAGTCAACTACATTTCAATCCTAGAGTACACAAATAAGAAGAGCCCGTATTCGGTTTCAATAATTTACCTCATACTCCTAAGGTATAGAATTGAGAAAGTTACAACACCAACTACCGCATGATACACAGTAGTTCACCACCTAAAAGTCATGAAAGTCCTTATAGGCAGAAGGGAAATATACACGTTAGCAGCGCAAGTTGACACTTTCGTGCTGTCTTATATTATTAAGTACCTAAGTTAGTATATAACTTCAGCTTGCGATATTGATGTCCGGGCGCTATAGCTAAGGAAGACGGCTACCATTAACAGTCCGTGAAGACAATGATGAGAGTAGGTAGGTACCTAACACATTACCGTAAGCTAATATTAAAGACTTATATCACTATCGGCCTTTTTCCCTTTTCCTACTTAGGCACTCAATTTCTTTAAGATGGATAATCAGTAACTACACTACCTAGCTTGAAGTGTGGTTTATAGCCCATTAAAGTGCTGAGGCTTAAATTACCGACATATGATAGGTACCATGCAGATATTATATGCAGTTCCTCGATCGTGATGTCGTTCCTCCAATTTCTTATGCAACTCACCCTCCAACACAATGCGTGGACTAGGTAGTCAGGCCATTAGCGATGAAGTTCAATTATTATAATCGAGTGCCATTATATCACTTACTCCAACACAAGCACCATAACGTACCAGCGTATCAGGGAAAGCCGTATTATTAGGGCTAGGCCAAGGCGTACGAAGGCATAATTCAGTTTGAGCAGGATCCGACTGCACAAGATCGAGTTCGTCAGCGCGGGAGGATGAACAAGGTGCTTATCTTAGAAGACTCACTTGTTTGCATGCCTGTTTTATGCAGTTACATGCGCATTGGGGACGGTAGAATGGGTCGAGAACATAGGGATCGTCGCCGTCGATTAGGACACAGACGTTGCTCGGAGATCCCCCGATCTGTGGTTTCACAGACCGCCCGATCGGACCGGAGTTCACGCAAGCCGCCAGTACCAAGGCGCTCAATATTTGTTGCGCGTACATCTTGGGGTCTGGGGATAAAAATAATGACGTATTATGCAGGGAGCTGCGTCGGGGAATATATGAGGACAAACAACTTCTATCCAAGGTCTTGGTAAAAGAACAGAGCCGGGTAATAGAGTTTCATTCCAACGTTCTACTTATATAATAAAAATGTCACTATTGAGCTGCCATTCTCGGATATCGGTATAGACCCTCGATTTCGGATGTCGTGCCGAACATCGTGTGAGCAATTTCTGCAAGGCACATAAAATAGCCTTCGCATCTTCAAATCTTCCCCAGATTTCATTCATGCGCGGGCCGTGGGATTGCATTTAGCCACGAGCCGGAGGCTATCGAAATGCACGAGATTAGAATCCTGATCAAGGATTATTAAAAATGAGATTGACCAATATCAGCACTTGATACTACCGCGGAGTTCTCCGCGGAGTCATAGGGAAAGCCTAGAACAGAGGCGCAGTTGGCTGCCTGGAGCCAACGGAATGATAATATCTCTATGGTCATCCAAAAATGGCAGTTACTGACTCGAGATAGGCAGCAATTGGCTAGGTGGTATTTGATATGAATTTCGGAATTACCTATATCAATATTTGTTAACGTCGAAACGTAGTTGAATGGATGGGCCCAAATATATAGATGGTGCCGTTAGACTTCTAGATATAATAATAGTATATAAAAGTGAGATAACGGTTTGCTATAAAGTAGGTAGATGGCCTTTAGAACAGCAGCGAATATATTGGTACAAGAAGACAAGAAAAATAGGGGTAGAGAGGAAAGCCAATCCAGAGAATCTATCATCAGGAGAGTATTACTTTATCCCAAATCTATTTTCACATACCACACAGAAAATAAGTTAATATAGTTAGTGCCCTAACTCTGTCGAGTTCTATATGGATAGAATGTGTAGCCGGAACTAGCTTTTATCAACGGCTGGTTACCTGTTTTTGATGTCACAAGGCTTCATCATAACCCTCCGCGGCTCTATCTTGGCAGAGCCCTTACTAAACTTTAGGGACCGGATTTGCTCCCAAGTGGCATTACCTCCTCTTTCTTCGACGGCGGTATCAGGCCAGGGTTCTCACCAAGCTTCCTCGCGAGATCCTGAGCAAACCCACACATCGTAAGCGTCGGATTCCAGCTTCCTGCTGTGGGAAATAGCGCTGCTCCCGTCACAAACTAATTTTTTTCTCGAGTCAGTTCGCAGGTTTCCATGAGGATTACTAGTTAAGTATTAATAACTTACCACGTTGGCGACTTCGTGCGGTCGATAAAAACTGTCGAGCGAGCCACCTTTTGATTCTGGTCCGACAAAGGCCGTGCTTGCTTCATGTACCACGCCGGGAATACGAATATCTTCCGTAGGAGGCTTATTGGTGCTCCATTTCCCGTTATGGGTGTCCCAATATTCGACGATACCTGAGTCGCCAGACATAGCCTCGATAGTCTCAAAAGTGGCTTTATCCATTGTATCCCAGAGCTTTTTATCGTCATCAGTCAATGTCAGCTGTAGAGTTACATTGGAGGACGGATCCTTGGAGTCATTCAGTCGGACGAAGTTCTCCTTATTGCTTTCGTCTAATTCTCCAAGCGATGCACAGACTAAAACCGTTAGCTCAACCACAGCTTACTTTATCCAGAGTACCTGAGTGACATACCAAAGACAACATAGTTCTCGGAGTCTTTTAGCTGCTCGTATGTTGCCGCTGCTGCATAGTCTGGGCATTCCCGTGCGGCATCGTCAGCATCATCTTGCGGTCTAGGACTGTGTATCGCTGTTATCTGGACGTGGTACTGGCGATGAGTCTTGGGATCCATTCCAGCAAGGTATGTTGCTGCAATCTCCAGGAATCCGTTCGATTTCCAGTCAACATTATCAGCTAGACAGCGCGCTGTGATGTGCGACTGGAAGTGACCTGTCAATCTCTTGCCTACTGTCTGATGGCAACTATAGAATGAGTTGAGAAGTAACGTCGCGTTAGGAATCGCCTAAGGTAGGGTTAACAAACTTCTTTGCATAAAGGGAAACTCTCACAAGACATACGCCGGCACAGAGGACTACTTTTGTATCGTCGTCAGTCCACGAAAGTACACCGCGACTCGTTTCAATGGCACGAACCACACCATCATCATCTTTTTTCAACCCGGTAGCCGTGCAGTTGATCATTAGTTCCAACGGCATCCCCTTCTCTTTTTCAGCGAGTACCCGTTGGTTTTCATACTGCGCAAGCAAGGGCCCAGGGACAGAGAATTTGTTGAAGCGCATCAAAGATGTACGAGCCCTAGGACCTACGGCTAAGGGCGCCGACTCCACACTATCGGCTGTAGGAATCTTACTCAATTCCTTTTGCAGAATCTTGTCGATAGCTTCCTGCAAACCTGAGAATACCCTATCATCAATTTTTGTTGCTGGTGTGACATTAAGAAGCTTCTTAGCCGAATACCAGAAGTCTTTTTCTTCCGTGGTCTTGATTAATTCCTCTGGGAAATCTCTCATTAGACTTTTATCAGGCTTGGGACTCCAAGCGGACCAAAATGTACTTCTACCGCCGAAAAAGGGGCAAGAGCCGTGGCAGAATCCAAGCTCCTTCGTTTTGAACGTCTTTCGCGAAAGGGTCCATGGGAAAGTTTCTGATGGACCACCAAGTACCATTTTGAATGGCAAGGGGAGATTTTGGAAGTGAGACGGAAGCCAGAAATCTAATTATACTATTAGTTAATGGCAAATAGGTATATTGCCAGATGGGATTATTACATACCGCCTCGTTCGATGCACAAGATTCGCTTATTCACGTCATGCTTTAACGTTTCCGTAATGAAGGCAAGCGCAGTAAAACCAGACCCAATCACAATATAATCGAACTTGCCATAGGCAAGAATGTTGGTCCAGGTGGCCTCACTAAAGTAACATCAACACAAATAAGGAAACATAGGGGGTTTAATGACAATCCTAGTACCTGACAAAGTAATCCTGGGCCATGACAGATGTTGAGGTCGGGTTCTGCTCTCCTGGAACGGGAAAGCCCCCAGAGCTAGCTCTCATATTGCCATGGTCAATAGGATCTCCGACTCGTTTGTGAAAACTTGGTATCGACCCGGAGGGAATCTTCAAATAGTCAGGGAGAGTAGTAGACTGCATGTTTGGTAGATTAGACAAGTAGTGTTGCTAATTTTGAGGGATAGTTTGGTAAGATTGATAAAGGGTTCAAGGGGGCGAGGAAGGTGGTTTTATATCCGTGGTTGTGCTCATCTTACCTAGGTATCTAAAATACCTACAGTCATCTTTATATAGCCTCTGCGTACCACAAATTTGATAACTTGTACATTATCTCAGACCGTCTGGAACGCCTATTAGGGACCCAGTACCTAACCACATGCTAGGACATCACCCTCTTACATGGCTTATAGGCCAATATTGCACTTCTTGGACGATTACTGCATGAATACTGTCACGTTTGACGCATAGGTATTACGCTCAAGCTTTACCTTATTGGCTGGAAATCAATCTTCTTTCCCGGAATGACACCGTTGTCCTGTAGCTTTTCAGCTGAATCGTATCCTGCGAGGAGTTTTCCGGATTCGAGTAATTTCAGCTTATCCGCTTAGACCTTACACGTAACCTATTTCCCCGCATATCTCGAGGCGTTATTATAGTATATCTCCTTGAACATAATTTCCCCGCTCCATATGCTAGATATTCTAAGCCTGTATTGATCGCTTACTCAGCTACCGTGTCATTACCTTAGGACTATTCTAGGATAAACACATCCCTATGGCAAATAGTTAGTTTAGTGACTATTACTATAATTACTACGATCATGGAATTATTGTCACTGAAAAGCCTATGATATGGCTATGGAGAACTCCTGAGAAGTGACTGGATATATTCCAAGTACTACTCAAGAGGCTGGCTCTGTATCTCGATGTTTAGGGGTTCAGGGGTTAGGTACCTACGTACCTCTTGACCAATGAGATGAATGATTAAGTTAGCCAATCATTGCTTGGTCATATTCCGAAGAAGGCGGGGGCTTATGTAATACTTATGGCGGGGACATGCATACATACAGTAGTGTATGGACTAAAGCCTTTAGCTCAAAGGTAGAATTTGAGTTCAGCAATAAGAGCCTCACTGCCTCATCAGCATCATTGATCTATACACATTTCATTCCTAGGTATACGGTATACACTTGATTATTACATCATGCCCGCCTACGAACGCGCGCTTCGATGTTGAAGAGTCGAGAACTCTTCGATACGTGACCGAGAAGAGAGTCGTGATTTGAGGTCTTAGAACCAATTACCGACATGATGCAACCACCACGCGCTCTCCTCCGCCGTCTCCTCACCCTCCGTGCCTTGAAATTTCCATTTCCTCCCACATCTCGCCGATTTACGAGAAATACGAACCTCGCATCCCTAGGGCGACCTCAAATTCCATTCCTATCTGTGCCGCTAGCTAGGAACCACCAATTCCGGTACCTCACCACCGAGCGAAAACGATGGTTGGCCTATGAGGTTTATCTCGGATTCAAGTATACCATATATATCTGGGCCATTGCTGGATTCTCTATCGCCGGCTACTGGTGTATACAGCAGGAGTGGCTTGAGAGGAAATACCCGACGCCGCACGAATGGAACTTCATAACTCGGTTGCGATCCAGACTCGCGAAATGGGCCCCTGACCGAACCGATTTGCCGGATATTGATTGGGTCCTTACTGGCAACTATGCTAAAAATGTAATCGAAAGGCTAGAAGATGAGAAGGGCGAAGGAGCCGGCCTTGCGCAGAGCCAAACCGAAGGCGGAGGGTATGATATAACATCCAAAAGCGAGCCGTGGAGGAGGGGCTATTACGAGGTCTTGATGCTGTGTGCCAAGGCGGCCGAGCACCTCGATGACCAGATCGTAGATAAGACGCGGCACTTGGTGTTCCCGGCCAACCAGGTCATAGGACCATCGAACCCGAATCCGAAACCCATCTCCCCTGGCTCACCAAGTGCCCCTCGCGAAGAGGACTGCGAGCGTGCTTTCGAAGCACCCGAAACTTTCTACAAGAAAATACTAGCGACCCAAGGTTTCACATCCAAGCAGAAGTTGGACGCGGCGCTAGAGTACGCCTCGTGGCTAGACTTCAAGGGTCTTCCCGACGCCTCCGAGCTCACATACGAATGGGCACTGGCATTAGCTACGGAAGGCTCACCTCCTCCATACGACACGAAGTCATACGTCCTACAGGACCTCTCACGCCACCCCTCCGCCAATCTCCTCACCACCCTCACCGCTCTCGCCACACACAAGGCGCGCACAGGCGACATCGCCGCAGCCCTCCCAATCCTAATCTCCGTCCTCCGCGCACGTAGATCCCTCCCGCATCCGCAGCCCCAAAAGAAACCCACATACGTCGACCCCGACCAAACACAGTCCTCCTCCCCCTGGACCTTCCACAACATCACCGGCGCAGCCGCCCGTCTCCTCTCGCCCCCCGCATACCCGCCGCCCCCGGATGACGGTACATCCCCTCCAGTCCGGGACGCGAAGGAGCTATGCGAAGAAGCCGGCCTGGACCTATATATCGGCGAGATCATCTACGCCTCATCCCCCGGCACTACCAAGGGCTGCGAGGACGGCCTAGCCTGGACGCGCGAAGCCGTCGACCTAGCAGAGGAACAGCTGCACAAACTAAACCATAGCGGCGACGCCCGCGGCAACGACGACGCCAAGAAGACGTGCAAGGAATGCCTACTCGCCGGCCTCGATAACTGGCAGGCCATGGTGGCGCGGCTCGCGCGCGAGGAGCGCGAGGCGGAAGCTTCGCTGGAGAAGAACGGGGAGCCAGCCAAGACGAATAGCGGCGGCTGGTTGCCGAGTCTCTGGGGAGACGGCAAGGCTGCGACCGCAGCTGGTGGACGATGGACTGCGGAGGAGAATGTAGTCAGGGAGAGGATGAGGAGGGCGCAGGATGTGCTGGAGGAATCGGAAGCGCCTAAGGCCGGGTTTGCGGCTTTTTTCCAGGCGTGATGTGTGTGATTTGACATGCGCGTATGTATGTTGTTACAATATGTACCTAAGGGAATAAAAATAAATGGTAAGAAGGACTCCTAGGGGCGCTTATCTAGGCCAACATTGCATATAATACATATCCCATCCCATCCCACCTTGCCTGTCATATTCAATAGATGAGGTTGCCTGGATTCACGTAGGATATAATAACTAGGCATAAGAAATCTATATGCATTTTCAATGATGGGATGAATAATTTAGTGTACTGTATATAACCATAGCTTTTATTGAGAATTCACTTCAGGCATAATAGACGAGATTTGAGAAGTGTCAATTGCCATATCCACTTAATATCTATCTACCTATATAAGGTGTCTGTCTATAACCCAATCGCAATCCATCTGGCAAGGCTTGATTGAGGTTAATATTCGTTTGCTCGTTGATTCATTACGTCGTCAAGAATATCGTTGCCCTCCAACATTAGACGGAAATAATAAGGCTGGCCTAGTTCTTATCCTCGACCTGTCCCATCTTCACGTTTTCCTTCTTGGCCTGCTCATTATCCTCATCACCTCGCAGCACGAAAAGGTTCGGCTTTTCGCCCTGTGGATCGCCTGTTTTCTCGTAGACCTGCTCAGTCCACATCTTGTCATGCTCGTCCTTCTGACCAACTAACTCTTCATTCTGCCACGGGCTCCAATCCGGTTCATCGGTGTCAAATACGGGATCGGCAAAATCAACGTGAAAGTATGGGTTGGTGTAATCTTGGCCCTCGGGTGTCATAGCCACTTCTTGAAGCCAGCCGAGGATAACCTCGGAGCCGGCGATAAGCGCTGTCTCTGTGTAATTCGGTTCTCCACTACTGAAGATAGGACATCCCATCTGCGTGAAAGTCGTAGTCTTCGGGTTGCCCTCGGGGCCTGAAATAACCATGCCAGCTGGCTCAACGGAGGTTACGTACGCGCGGGCTTTCTATATATCGGACGTACAAATTAGCTCCTTATAATCCAAGAACCAATAAGAGGGTACAACGTATAATCAAAAGGAGAAATAGGGGGGGTCTTGAATAAAGACTCACATTTCTCAAGAAGACGTTCACAAATTCGTCGTTCTTCAAATCCCAGACCGGATACAAGCCACCAACAATTGCAAGGCAGCTAACGCGGCTCTTCCAGACATTCCACATAGGGGGTAAGTCCAAGAACTCCTCGACATAGTCTGCGCTGCTACCCAGTACTATGATATCGATTTTGGCATCGTCCTTGGTGAAGTGTGGGATCACCTCCTGGAAGATATGACCAACATGCATTCTCGGGCTCGAGTTCTTCTCGACCATGTTGCCCTTTTCAATTACGTTGTTATAGTGTACAGCACTCTGCATTGGCGCTGCAGCAAAAGCGCTGCGACTGAGGGTACGTTTCCCCTCTGGATACCAGATCAGCTCACCCATGTTGGCAAGGATGATTCCTGGAGAGGTTGGGTCGGAGGGCGAGGAGCATTGTTTCTGAAGGGCAGAGACAACAGATACCATAGAACCTTTGTTTATACCGCCAGGGCCACCAATGATGCGATGCGCAAGCACACCAAGGTCCTGCACAGTCTCGCCGAAGATGACAACGACACGCGACTTGGTAGCAATGTCGCTACTGACGAAGATAGGAACATGTGGCTTGTTTGTGTCAAGAGTACCTAAGGGTAATAACTCTTTCTTCAGGCCCAATTTCTCTAGACGCTCCCAGATCACATATTGTAGGGCCTCTGAATTACCATTACCATTTGCGTTAGCTAAAGTTTAGCGTATCGTAGGAAGCCAAAAGGAGAAAGAAAGCTAAGAGAGCTTGCTCACGATTGAAAGCATAGCGCTGACGCTCATTCCATCGGGGGTTGCGGTTGAAGAAGAAGTGGAAGTAGTTATCCGGGTTATCGATGGCGCGGACTTCGTCATCTTCATTGATAAAGTAGCTAAGGGGAATAACCTGTTAGTAAATCCGCTGTCTTGCCAGGTAGAAAACAAGAGTATCACTTACCCAAGCTTCGATAGGTCAACGGGGAAGTCAGGGTCTGCTGGTAGACCTGACCACTTTCGTCGGAACATGGTAAATCAGTAGAAACCAACCAGTGATATACCGATAAGTATTGTTAAAAATGCTTTCTAGTACGAATATTGGTTAAGGATAAATGAATAATAGATGACTTGGGGATGTTTGGTTCATCAATCCTGGCCGCGATGCTTAATGTGATATTTTCAAGGTATGATCAAATGTAAACGGTACCTAGCAGCATGGCTGTCAAACGAATTTATTCTCTAAAAGCTACCGTTTGCAAACATGCAAACATGCAAACGAGGGAAGCTGCAGGCCCGGCTCCATGATACCTACCTACCTGCCTACCTGCCTTACCCACATAGACCTACCTCCTATTAGCACAACTAAGTAGATGCAGTGCTCTTATTTTAATCAAAATGTTGAGATAGGCAGGTACCAATCTATGTCACTTCCTGCCAGATCTTGTCCCGGATAGGAGGTGCTTTACCTTACCTAACCTAGGCACGTACGTAGATGTCCAAGCGCGTGCATAACCCAAGGTAAAATCCCATAGAACACTCTTATTAGGTAGAAGTTGAGTAGGTGGTAGATTAGGTAATCGATGTTTTTGCTTCATGATTACCTTAGGTATAGGTACCTTACAGCGCTCATCCGGCTGCAGCGTCATAATATTATCAATGTACATATCATGCCGCAAGCATGAGTCGCGAGCCAAGTAACAGCGGCCATGTCCTATTTAGGTAGCATCACTCGTATGTATCCGACTTTACCAGCTGGCCTTCTTCACACCCGGAATATTTCCCGCTATAGCTTGCATCCTGAAGTTATACTGCGCAAATGAGTTAGTTAGCACCTGTCAAGGCCTATTCCTATTCGTATGCAGAATACGGCTTACTCTTGACATCTTGAAGTCCCGCAATATACCTCTTCCCTTACCACCTAATATGCATCGCCCACGGATTTGTGTCGGTCGCGTGTAGCAGTGCATCTGCGTAAGCTGTAACTGAGCTTCGGCTCGGGCCCTAGGGGGGAGCGTTGTGTTTCGGATGATATATCGCAGGGCTTGTCTATTCAATTGCGCAATTGCTGTCAGAACCTATATGTCTAAGTGGCGGAATTTGTTCGTTGGCGCACCTCTCAGGCTCGAATTGGGCATAGGCTTTCCTCTTGGAGTGATCTCGGATCGTCTTGATATTGACGAAACAGCCAATATCAAGCTTCTTAGCCCGGAACATGGACATATTGACGGTATTGGCAAAAGTTGGTGATGGTCCCTCGTATCGTTGGACCTGCTCGAACGTACAAAGTTTTGGAGTCGTTATTCAATTATTCAATTTGCGCATTGGTTTCTGCAAAGGCGCAAATCGGCTGATCGGTTGGTAACGGTCCAATCAGATTATTTTACACCTGCAAGAAGCTGACACCGGCCCGCTAGACTGCTAGACATTTTGTGCATTTACGTAAGGGAAGATAGCGGGTCAATCTCTCCGAGGGGCCCATTTATTCAGGGGTAATCCGTACCGTTACGGGTACCTATCTTAGGTACCTACGCCCGTCACGTCAGCCGCGTAGCCTCAAAGAAAACAATCTCGATCATCTATGACGTCGAAGTACATCCCAACTGCAAACAGCCACTCCACGGCAATGCTTGTCGACGCCATAATACATATAATTTTTGTATTGTGTCATCCTAAATAATGTTATGTAGCCAATATCGATAATTGAGGTGATCTACCACCTAATGACGTAGGTAATAGTAGCAAGTCATAGTTATGGAAAGACTCTTTCTTATAAAAGCTCAACCCAAGCTACCCTCTGGTAGGTTTCGGGGTTTGTAGTTTATACCTCTCATATAATTCCACAACGTCTCGCAAAGCTTCTAGCTCATCTATTAAAGAATTCGAACAATATTCTCTAACTATAACTACCTCTTATTACACATATTCAACATGTCTGGTTACTCCAACGTTGGTCAAAGCTCCGTCTATGAGGCCGGCGACCAAAGGAACCTGAAGGACTCAGAGATTCCAGGTCGTCCCCGATACGAAGAGGGTGTAGAGAATTCGCACCAGCCCAACGATTCCAGTGAGTTTTATCTTACCCCCTTATTCTAAAGGTTTGATTTATTTAAGAACATCGGCTAACATTGCTCGCAGAGGACGAGCGATCCATTGCCAACCGTCTAGCCAACGAAGAGGTATTTCCTCGCAATTACACCTAAGAGGAAAACTTGAGGATAGAGCTAATGGCCTGCAGCGCAAGTTAAACCGTGAAGAGCAAGAAGACCCAGAGACCAAGGCTTCCAAGCAGGACCCGACATTGCCTGTAAGTCAATTCAATTATCCTATGACAAAACTGCCCACTAACTCTCATTACAGGCCAAGCTACACGGCAATGAACCCTCTAAAGGCGCCAAGATCGATGCGGATTTACAAGCAGAGGAAGAGGAATACTTGAAACAGAAGGGCAAGAAATAAATCTTAATATCTCTATATTGTCTTATTGGATTTAAACTTGTTGGGAATCTGCTAGCATAGGTCTTGGCTTTATAGCGCTAATGAATGAAAAGAATATCTAAGCTTCTCTAATAATGAATATATCAGTAATCTCCGTAATAGCCATTCTGCGAGCCATATCCATACTGTTCACAATATCTCACAGCTTCGCCCCCAAGACTCGTCTCTTCTCTCTTTCCCGATCTTTCAAGAATCTTCTCAAGATCTTCCCGCTGGGGCTCTTGGGTATCGCATCGATGAATTCAACTCCGCCCTTCAACCACTTATATCTAGCCTTGTGCTCCTCAACCCACTTGCTAATTTCCAGGGCGACTTCATCGTCCGGCCTCGCTGCTGCTGAGGCGGATTTCACGACAAAAGCCTTCGGTACCTCCCCGGATCCTTCGTCCGGTATTGGGATGACTGTGCAATCATTGACGTCTGGATGACTGAGGAGATGAGCTTCCAGTTCTGCCGGAGCAACTTGATGGCCCTAAATTGATTTTGGTCAGTACTTTTAAGAGCATAACAAATACATAGAGAGTATCTCACCTTGACTTTGATCAACTCCTTCAACCGATCCACAACAGCAAAGTGCTCGTGCCCGGCCGGCGACTTCCGAACAACTGCCACATCTCCTGTCCGTATCCAGCGGCCGTCATCGTCCCACACATAAGCCTCAGATGTTGCCTTCTCGTTGTTCAGATAACCCAGCGTGACTGAGGGCGACTGGACCCAAAGTTCGCCACGCTTTTCGTACTCGGTGATCTCCTTGCCGTCTTCGCCTATTAACTTGGCCCGGGTAGCAGGCGCTAGAGATCCCGATGTTCCAATCATCACGTCGTTCTCACCCGTGCTAGTTATAACTGTACTTGTTTCTGTCATACCGTAGCCCTGGCCGACATTTAGAAACGGGAAGGCCTTCATCATATCCTCGTGTGTTTCTGCACCAAGCGGTGCGGCCCCTGTGTACACCATTCGGAGGCTGGATAAGTCGTATTTGGCACACAGCTCCATATTCCGTAACATTTGAATGACGATAGGAGGGACCTATAAAATATAGTTAGAATCTGTCCATAAGACTGAGTGCACACGACGCCTACAATATGCATAAAATTAATCTTGTATCTCTGGATAGTTTCCAGAAAGATCTTCAGCTCAAACTTCGGTAAGATGATTACAGCATCTCCCCGATACGTCCCCGCTTGTGCAACTACTACCAACCCATATATATGGCTTAGGGGTAAAAGACCAAGCTGGACGTGAGTTTCGATGCCTTTAGCCTTTCTACCTGGATCCTCATGCCATCGGATCTGCATCATATTCGCAATGACATTTCGGTGTGCAATCATCACGGCTTTCTATCATGGAGGTTTAGTAAATAATTCTATATGAAAAGGGAGGATAAACTGACGGGGAGACCTGAAGTGCCGCTAGAATAGCATAAATACGCAACTTGTCGAGCGCCTTGCCCCTTCGCCCAGACCAACGGCTCGACTTCTGCCAAAGATCGGCCTTCATTGATGAGGCCATCGAGACTCGTGAATGGAACTGGTTTAGATTCCCCGGGTATGTGCATAATGAATACTTTGTCGTCCGGAATACCACATGCTCTCGTGGCCTTCAATGCTGTATCTAGTAGTGGGATACACGTGATTAGAGCCTTGACACCAGCTGACTTGAGCTGATGTTCAAGCTCGGCTGCTGAATACATGGCATTTGCCGGCGTTACAATGCCCGAGAGGCGGTGTACCGCGAAGGTAGACATCATGTAGTCGATCTAAAACGTCAGTCAACGTTCGTGCCCCCATTACCATTATGGGCAGAGAATAGTTGAACGACCTACCGAGTTGAAAGAGAAAACGCCCACTACCTTATCCCAGGGCGTCTCTTCGTTCGGCCTCCAGCCCATACGCTTCGCTAGTGATCGCGCTAGGAGCTCGTAGCGCTCGGTCATCTCAGCGGCCGTGTATGTCTTCCCCGTAATCCCGCAGGTGTAGGGATTCCGCGACCTCGCGAGCGGTTGCCTCCCATACTTCTCGCTGCTCCAGAACTCATGAATTGGAATTGAGTCCGGGGGGTCTAAGAGTTTTTGTAAGCACTATTATTCTCTTATGAGGAAGAAGGGAGCTAATGACATACCAAAGGGCAACTGAGGCACCCAAGCCGGTGGAGTAAACACCATCTTGCTTCAAATTGCTCGTTGAAGTGTTGAAGTGTTGAAGTGTTGAAGTGTTGAACCACGCTTCACGTTTCACGTTTCAAGTTTCCACGTGTCGAAGAAGTTGAGTGAAGCTTGCGAGCTTAAGGGGACGTCGCGGGTATACAGTCTCTTGAAAACAAAGAGGCACTAGTTTGAGAGTGTTACAAAGGAAGGCTAACTTGAGAAAGGAATGTGTAACTAGCCTCGGCCAACATCGGCGGATTCGATCGACGGCTCGATACGACTTTAGATGCCGAAGAGGTGACCTTTAAAGTAAGGTCTATTTATTCCCGTTGAGCTAAACTCCGTGGTCCGTCCCCTTCCATGTTGACGACCCCACGTAATCAGGGTAGTACCCCCCCGAGTGGAGAGTTCCCGGTGAAATAGCCGGGGTAAGAGTACCTAACATACACCTCCGTCAGAGCGTCAGAGGTAGTGTATGGTAAAACCATAGGGGCCTCCACTGCCCCATCCAAGTCCCACATGTAACTCTCAGGCACATTTATATGACAAAATACGTAGTAACCCATCTCAGTGGCTTGTCAGCTTGTGCGAGGCCCGACATCTTCAAGAGGTACCTAATCCGATCTCCAGAGCCTTTTATCGTTCTACATGTATTTAAACATCCAATCGGTTTCCTGCCAATCATCAGGTCTCCCGTCCTGCACATATGTTAGGTACCTAGGTAGGTATTTAGTTAAATTCTGTGTAAAAGCCACGCATACCTAATGTATAATGCCTCTTTATTTTTTACATCGAATGCATATAGTGATTGTGATGCCCTGAGTTTACGAAGGGTTATTGTGTCGCATTTTTTTTCGCTGGGGACCCACATCACCTTCCTATTTGGCCCAAATAGGTCAACAAAAATTACTGGAAATGGAAGTGCCCTGGTCATTTTTACGTTTGTTGATTGGGTGCATCTTGGAATAAAGTGGGTTTTGGTCGAGATTTCGACGAAAGCTGCTTATGTAATCCTGACAATTGGGCTAGCCACAGCTGCAGCCACACAATCTGTCACAGCCACGTGACTAGCCACAGCGAGGGCTCTTAGCCTGGCGATTGGATTGGCTACAGCCACAGCTACGTAATCAGCCATAAGGCTCTTGGCCTGGCGTTGTTGCGGCTTTCGGCTGCAACAACGCTAATAAGGGGTCAACGGAGCTTGCCCCGCTTACGCAGCAGGCAACAGCGCCGCGCTTTTGCTTACGTAGTAATGCGTAAAAGAGGAAGGGATGCGAGGTCGAGGATTCGAACCGTGGCTAGGGGGGTTGTTGTCTGGCTTGTATGGCCGCCCGCCGAGCCGCGCGGGGGTCACGGGTGCGAGGCACGTGCGAAGCACGTGCCGAGCGCCCGTGACCCCCAGCGCGGCGAGGCAGGGCGGCCACATTAGGGATTTAACCAATCAAATCAATCGGTTTGCCTGACTTGTTCGTAAACTCAGGGCTATTGTGCAAGCCAATGGGGTTGCCTCCTGTGCCTTAAGTTTACTTAAGGATTTGTGTCAAGAGATTTTAATATGTATTATAAGTAATGCTTAAGTAAAGCTTAGCTTAGCTTCGTTAGCCTTGCATATCAGCCTCGCGTTAATTGGTCAAAGCTGAGCGCTAATTGGTCAGAGCTGAGCGCTAGTGGGTTGGAGCTAAGCGCTAGTGGGTTGGAGCTAAGCGCTAATTGGTCAGAGCTGAGCGCTAGTTAATTAAAGTTAAGCGCTAATAAAAAGGTTACTTTATATACATAAATGCTTATTTCTTTAATATCTCGACTAATTTGGGGCCGAATCACGTGCACCTTGGACCGTAATTTTTGTCATTTTTTAACTTAAATTTTAATATAAATTATATAAGATTTAAAGTAATATTCGTAAAGTTATTAAGATAAACGTTAAAAAAAAAAACTTTAAATACGTATCGTAAATATTACACGGGTAATAATAAATATATTACACGATTAATATTACTTTTATTTTATAAATATAATATTTAAATTTATTATTAAATTTTATAAATATAATATTTAAATTTATTATTAAATTTTTTTTATAATATAAATTTAAATTATAATTTATTAAAAAATTTATTTATAATTTATAAATATAAATATATAAATTTTATTTTAAAATATTTATAATAAATAAATATAATTTATATTTTAATAAAATATAATTTAATATATATTAAAATAAATTTATAAATATAATTAATTT